>NW_017309406.1:60209-70057 GCF_000935625.1 Nanorana parkeri
GGTATCGACAAAGAGGAGAGGTAAGTGGGGTATGGGAGTGGGGAGATGTAGGTTCATGTCTTCACATAACACAAAATACTTATGTCTGTCCTGAATTATACATTTGTTGTGCTGTTTCCCAAGTCTCACGGAGTTCTTTTGAGTCATTCAATTAATTCAATCAAATTAAACAAAATGAAATTAAACACCTTTTAGCCACAGATTCATCTGAACTTAAACCCTCCTCTTGGTGAGGTATGTGGGGGTCGTCTTGTACGCTAACCAACATGCCCATGTTTTCGATAGGCGCTCTATTTGATCTGGTTCGGTAAGAGTGAGTTCCTCCATGCAGTACATCTGGTCCACCCTATCCAGCCACTCTAGTAGGGTAGGAGCCGACTCACTCTTCCATTTAGTTGGAATTAAGGCTTTAGCTGCATTGAGTAAATGTGGTGTGATGGAGCGAGCATAGCGGCCCATTGATCCCTCCGCTCCATGAAACAACATTTCCCAGGTGTCAAGATGCACCTCCGTTCCCTGTATATGGAACATCTCTTCTGCTACCTGCTGCCAGAAGGGTATTATTTTCGGGCATTGCCACCATTATGAGCATGCGTGGCCACCTGTCCACATCCCCGCCAACACAGCGGGGTCTCTGAACTATCAATCTGGTGCATTTTCTGAGGAGTGTAATACCACCGACATAGCAGTTTGTAGTAAAGTTCCTGAATCCCTGAGGATCTGCTCACCCCTCTTGAGAAGGCCAGAACACGTGCTCTGCGCCTCTCAGTAAGAGGTCTGCCCAGCTCTTGTCCCCAGAGCGCTATATAGGGTGGGTGAGAGGAGGCGTCCAAACGTGACAAGATGCTCTTAGAAGGGGCGGAATCTGCTGGAAAGAGAAGTTCCAATGGGTTAAGATCCCGTTTGGATCTCAATGGCGAAGGGAGCTGCCCCACAAAGTGCGACAGTTGCCCATAACGCCAGACATCCATGAAGGAGGGTCTGTGCGAGCTACACATGGAGGAGAATGGTTTGATCCTCCCACCTTGTATGACGTGGTGTAGCAGTAGTTCAGAGCCTTCTGGGACCATGTGCGATGCCCCCCATCCATGAGCCCTGGCGGGAAGTACATATGGCCCAACAAGGGCATCAGGGGAGAGTTATACGACCATTTTTGTTTAGAATGGAGTGCATCCCATAGGGATAGGGTCGTCTTCGTTAGGGGGTGAGTATCTGGAGATAACTGTCTATATTTCTGAGGGATCCAACAGACCTTCCACAGCTTCGTATGACTCATTGCTGCCTCCATTTGTACCCAGAGCTTCGTTTCCCTTGCATAATGCCAATCCAGGACTCTGGCTAGGGATACCGCTCTATAATATCTCCTAAAGTCTGGTAAGGACACTCCCCTAATGATTTCGGTCTGGTTAGAATGTTGTATGATATCCTTGCTCTCTTGTGTTTCCATAGAAATCTGGATACCAGGGAACGTAACAGATTAAAATAAGAGGGTGGGACCCCCATGGGGAGCATCTGGAACAGGAATAGGAGTCTCGGCAACACATTCATCTTAATGGCGTTCACTCTGCCCAGCCAGGAGTGGTAGAGGGGGGACCAGCGATGCAAGTCCGCACGAATAGCATTCAAAAGGGGCATATAATTATAGTTGAACATATCCTGTAGTTTATCCCGAGGCATTTTAAAGAGCGCTGTTGCCATGCGAATGGGAATGCTGATTGAAGAGCTACAACTTCTCTAGGGGGGTACCGTCAAATTAAGGATGGTAGATTTTGAGATATTAATTTTGAAGTTGGATACCAAACTGTAATCTTTTAAGGCTGCTAGTAGATTCGGGAGGGGAATTTGGGGGTTCCTAATGTAAAATAATATGTCATCTGCATAAGCCGCATATTTATGTTCCCGGGGACCCACCTGTACACCTCGTATGTCTGCGCTATGAGTTATGGTGGATAAAAAAGGTTCCAGAGAAATGGCAAACAACAGGGGCGACAGCGGACAGCCCTGTCTAGTACCATTTCCCAAGGAAAAGAGGGGACTGAGCACTCCGTTAACCCTCACCCTGGCTGTAGGGCTCCAATATAAGGCAGCAGTCCTAGTCATCATCCCAGGGCGCAACCCCATGACACCCAGCGTCGCCAGCATGAAATCCCAGGCCACTCTGTCGAACGCTTTTTCCGCGTCCGTTGACAGTAAGAGTGTGGCCTGGGATATCCTGCGGACACAGGACACTACATGTAGGGTGCGCATCGAGTTGTCCCTGGCTTCCCTACCCGGAATGAATCCGGTTTGATCTGGGGATATACATTTAGGCAATAAAGGCTGTAAGCGGAGTGCTAAGACCTTCGAGTACAACTAGATATCCACGTTCAATAACGATATTGGTCGTTAGCTGGGGCAGCAGGTAGGGTCCTTCCTTTCCTTGGTTTGGGCAGGACAGTAATATGCGCTAGGGTTGATTCCTTCCGCAACTCCTCGCCCGAGGTGAGAGAGTTGGCATAGCTGGTCAGGCGGGGCATCAGGATATCTTTGAAAGTGCGGTAATATGTGAGTGTGAACCCGTCTGGGCCAGGAGCCTTGCCCTTAGCCATCGTGTGTAATGCGTTTGTGAACTCCTCATCAGTAAAGTCTGTCTCTAATGCCTCCAGCTCTTCCTCCGGGAGTGTGGGGAGACGTGCTGTACGTAAGTACTGATCTATAAGAGCTTTCCTTTGCTGTGGCTCAACGATAGGAGGTGTCTGAGTGTCAGCTACATTATAGAGGGTACGATAATACTCACTAAACACCTTGGCTATGTCTTGGGAGAGATGGACCAATCTATCACCCTTCGTCTTAATTTTGGGAATGAATGTTGCCGATTGTTTAAGGCGCAAAGAACGGGCCAGCTGTCTCCCGGGTTTGTTGCCCCCACTCATAATTTCTCTGACACATCCACATACATTTTCGGGCTGTGTTGTGGTCTAGGAGTTTTTTCAGGTCTTCCCTACATTTTTGGAGTGACTTTTGATGTGCCCGTTGTAAAGAATGTTTATGAAGACGTTCTAGGTTTTTAATTTGTGTCAATAGGGCCTGCATTTCCCGTTCCGCTTCCCGTTTTTTCCTGGATCCCAGTTCTATTAATCTACCCCTGATCACAGCTTTGTGCGCCTCCCAGACCACAGCCGGCGATGTTCCAGGTATGGAATTTTGCTGAAAATAGGTCTGTAAGTTTTCCGTCAGCTGTGCTCTGGAGACGGGGCAATTCAATAAATATTCATTTAATTTCCAGTTGTTGGATCTAACTGGTAAGGATGGCCAGGTGAGGGAAGTCAGAACCGGGGAATGGTCCGACAACGTCCTCGGAGCTATTAAGGTCGATTTGACCAAGTGTAGGTGATGATGATCAATAAAGATCATGTCTATGCGCGAGTAAAGCTTATGCGTGGCGGAATAGTGCGAGTAGTCCTTGCCTGCTGGATTGTCGAACCTCCATGTGTCAATTAGTTGCGCTTTGTGCAAGAATGATTTAAGACAGGATAATCTACTATAGGAGAGTGCTGAGCGGCCAGATGATATATCCAAGTGCGGTTCCAATGCAAGGTTAAAGTCCCCCCCTACCAGTAGAATCCCGGAGGCAAAGTCCAGGAGGCTGGCAAGCGTCCTGGTAAGAAAGCTAATTTGATTTTGGTTTGGGCAATATATACAAGCCAAAGTACAAGACGTGTTACCTAGAGCTCCCTTTAGGAATATAAATCTACCCCTATCATCCACTTTCATTTCAGATAGTACAAAAGGAGTACTCCTGCGAAAACCGATGGCAACTACTCTAGCCCTGTTTGAATCTGAGAGGCTATAGTACCATGTGGGATAGCGATAAGAGGACAATCGTGTATTGGTATAATGCGATAGGTGTGTCTCCTGGAGAAACACTATGTTGCTAGATAGTCTATGTAGTTCTTTTAAGACCTGGTGTCGTTTGGTGGGGGTGTTCAGGCCTCTTACATTATAAGAGGTCAAGTTTACTGTTGCCATGGTGAGTCAGGAGTACCCTTTGGGCACAGCACAATGTGAGATACAACAATATGCCTACATCTAAGAGGAAAACATTCAGAGGGAAGGCAGTATGAGGGAAAGGTAGGAGGGGGACATAGACACACAGGGAAACAAACAGTACATGTAAACAACATTAATAACAATTCGGTAACAGCCGATGTAAAAGCCATCACCAACCCATACCCGCTGAGCAGGTACACAAGTCCTGCTGTGCAGGTCCCATTCTCTATGGGAGTGAAACCCCAGCACCCGCGTGCCTTCAGGGGGGGAACATGGGAACACAGGGATTCCGAACGGTGGAGTGTCCACGTTATCACACATGGAGCAGGCCTTAGCCCACAGCCCGATATTCCGCAGACAAAAACCTTTGATGCAACAAGCATCAACAGCAAATAGTAATCTTGTGCCGTAAGAAATAAAACAAAAACAAACAAAAAAAATTGCAAAAACGAGAAAAACAAAAGTTGAAAGGCGATCCGAGACCCATACGTGGTCAATATCTGAGGGAACGTTCAGATGTATCGCTGAGCTGGCGCTCTAATTGACTACCACTAATCCAGTGGTGGTGTATAACAGAAAACAGCGAAGCAAGAATAGGAGGATATTGTGCCGTCTCACCCATGTCCTGCGGATGCCTCTGGTCTTCCTGAGCGCCGTTTCTTGGGAGGTGTGCGACAAGTCGCTGTCGTGTCGTCTGAGGGGCCCGGTATCTCGCAGACCCAGCCGGGTAACGCAGGTACAGGGATGTTGAACTCCGAACAAAAGGATTCCAGCTCCTCTGTGAAGCGCAAAGTAGCTGACCTGCCGCCTTTCCGAGCAATCAGGCAGGCTGGGAAGCCCCAACGGTAGATGATCTCGTCTTTCCGCAGTTGGTCCAATAGAGGGCGTAGGGCTCTTCTGCGTTCCAGGGTTTCACGAGCTAGGTATATGTGGATCTGAGCTCCATCAAAATCAATGGCTGACATCCCTCTTAGCTTGCGGGACACCTCTTCCTTATCCCCATAATTGTGGAATCTGCATATAACATCCCGAGGGGTCGAGTCAGACAGATTACGTGGGCGCAGTGCCATGTGAGCCCTGTCAAATCGTATGGGGGTAGTGACCGGTCTCCCCAGGATAATGTTAAATATACCTTGCAGGGAGGCCATGAGATCCGTGTCGGCCGTTGCTTCTGGTAGGCCCCGAATCCGCAGATTATTCCGCCGATTGCGGTTCTCCTGGTCCTCCACCTTGTAGAGGAGGTTTCGGTGCCCTACGGCCATCCGCCTGTGAGCTTCACGTAGGTCCCTAATGGCTCGGTCATGATCATCCAGCTGGGACTCCGTTTCCTCTACCCTGGTGAGGATGTGGGAGAGGTCCGCTCTCATGCTGGATAGGTCTTGATTGAGCGAAGTCTCCAGGACCTGGAACATGTGAGCCAGGTCCATCTTCGTCGGGAGATCTCGCATGGCGTCTGACACCTGTAGATCTGCCTGCAGCGCAGCCTGGGAAGATGCTTCAGATTCGCTGGTGGAGCCCGGGTAGTCCGGAGACTGTGGCGTGACCGGGAGAGTAAGGGCCTCAGATCGGTCCGCAGGCGCCTGCCGCGTGGTAGGCCGCGAGGGGGCCTGAGAGGATCTCGTGTCCGCAATTAAGTACCTTTTCAAGGTACCGGAGACCGCCTTTTTCGAGCCGGATGAGCGTTGGCTTTTCCTTCCCATATTAGAGTACAGGTGGTTATCGGGTCAGGTGTAAATGTCGTCGTATTACGGCAGTTTTTTGCGGGCTGTGGTGGGAGCTCTGCTTAAGTGCGACCGTCCAGCGCCATGCGTAAGCCACGCCACCGACTTTTTTCATAGTTAATTTGCAAGCTATTGTTTTAAAAAAGGCATAGGTAGCTGGGCAATGCAATGAGGGACATGCACCAAAGCAAAAAAAAATAAAAAATCATGTGTCTTAAAACCCATTTCCACTAGACATGTAAACTGATAAAAAATGTGTTTCAGTTAATTTCGGTTCAGATTTTCGGGTCCAAAAGTCAATTCATTTATCTGGATTTGTCCGTCTCCGTATTTTTCTTTATTTATTTTCTTAGGCGTTAGATATTTACCAATTAATTTTCATTGGAGCAAAGTGACATTATTTTTTTTTTCTCTATAACTTTTAACAGTCCACAGAAATAAAAAAAACAGGTGCCTTGCAAAGCGGGGCAGCCTCTGCTGCAAGGCGCCCTCCCAATTTTGAAAGGCATGTGGCTTGGTACAACTCAGGAGGGGTTGCAGTCTCACTGTCATCGCTCTCCCGGTCACCAAGTCTGCATGCACGTAAAAGGGTGTGGTATGAATTTTAAGGGAAAACCCATGCTGGTTTTTTTATGTCTACTCTCTTTTCAAAAGAATTTGCAAATTTTTTCGGTCCTGAAATGTCACTTCTATCTGAGTCTGTGAGTACAATCTCACATGCCATAGAAGTGACATTTCAGTGACATCACCTTTTCCAGGGCAGATCAGTTCTCCTGAACATACAATTTGCGATGCCGATCTGCCCTGGAACAGTTGAGAAAGCGTTGGAATGCTTGACCTATTGGTGGTCACACATTCCACCGCCAAAAAACTGGGTGGGATTACATTTAAATGTGTGACCACGTCACGGGTCACACATTCCAACCTAGTCACAAACTTTGATAGAACAGCAGCCATGTCTAATCATTTAATAAGAGAAATAGATTATAATAGGCAACATTACAGAGTAATGTTGCCCATTATAATCTATTTTTCTAATTAAATGAAATAACAGCACACAGTGTGCAGTTACACCTGTACCACCACCCCTTCTCCTCATTCAGACTCACCTGCCAAGCCTCACAGCCAGCATCTCAGCCAGATGGTGTGCACTGCAGGGGGCGGGGCATGTGACATACACTTCTCCTCTCTCGCCACCTGTTACTGGGGACACGGCCAGGAGAGGAGGTGAGTCACACGACCCGCCCCCTTGCTGAGAAGCCCGTCAGCAGTGCGGGGCCCTGGGACCCTGCACTGCCGCATATTCCACCAGGGGGGGTGCCCAGGACGGCTCCGGAGCCGCGGGTTGCTGACCTCTGGGCTAGGAGGTACGTTACGGGCAAGATCACAAGGTAAAAATAAAGTGAAAAATACACTTGGATTGAGAAAACTGATGCAATCAACACATCTAAGGACTGGTAAGCTGTAATATATTGCATTTTTGTTTTTATGTTCAGATACACTATAATAACAAGAAGTAATTTGCAGAAAGAAAGAAAACCTTTGAAAACAATGAATCCACTACAACCCTTGCTAGCGTAGGACCAGTCTATGTCTAGAGCATGTTTCGTGATTCTAATTATAGCTTTGGTTGGGTGTCCCAGCATGAAGCGTTAGCTAGGAAAAAATGGCAATTGTTTATGATACTTTTTGCTTTAGCAAACTAAATGTCATTCAGTTAGGGTTCATATCTTTAATTATTTGATTTCAGGATGGGGAAAAGTAGGTGCTGAAAAAGGTGTCATGCCCCAAAATGATCTACCGGCAATGTTCTAAATAAATCTTCTGCGGTGAGGCATCATGTACCATATAAACATAAAAACCAGAAAAAGTACATATTGTAGTAAAGTAATGGCCTTTTGAGTATTTTTTATCCAGGACGGTATTGATCGGTTTGGCAGTTTAAAACTTTCTTTGTTTTGAAATGTAATCTTTAAAATGTTGTTTCTGCTGTGTTCAGATGCCATTTACAGCATTTATACGCCTCGTTAAATTTGGATTTTACCCAAAAGCTAAGTAAATGCTTTCCTAACACGTTTAGTCATTGTGTGCTCCTGCCAATCCTAAAAGTGTTCCAAATAACAGGAAATAAGTAATTGGTCCCTGATAACACCTGATATTTATTTTGCAATAGATTACTGTGAAATGAGCCCATTTAAACCATGCAGAATAAACACATTACTGCAAAACAAATGCCACAAGTAGACAGGAGAATGTAAAGTCCCTAAACTAGGAATTACTAGAGTGTTCAAGAGAAATGCCTTACAGCCTTAAAGGATAAGTTTACTTTAAAGCAAAATTCTATTGACCTACCCAAGCAATCCTCCCCCTTTACAGATGCATACTTACTTCGATCTGATGGCCATGGTTCCCCTGCTTGTGTACATCCAGTCTTCACAATACACTTCTATGGGGCTGTGTCCCCAATGCCAGAGACGATAAGAGATGTTCTCATAGAAGTCTAAGAGGCACTAATGTGAAGGTGCGACCAGGACAGTGAAGATATGTGTCGCTGGATGCAAACAACAAGGGTGACTACAGCCATCGGATCAAGGTAAGCATACACCCATGGAAGGTAAGGACGACTTAAGTTAGGTGCTAAAGGAGTCACTAAAATCTCATGTTATCTTTATCACGTCAATGTTATTTCATACATTGTTTTGAATCTTTTTTTTATATGTAGCTTTTTTTTTTTTCCATATACATTTTTATTGTTTTAGCACAAAAAACAAGTACAATTTAGTGCAGTTGTATACAATACATGGTGCATGGTTCCTGTTCAGGGTTTGAAGCCAAGGTATAAGACAGGGTGCATAGTGGTTAATATGTTAGAATGAATTCGTATGAGTACTAAACCCTGTCAGACAATGAGGTCACATTCATAGGGGGCTGTCTGCTTATGAAGGAGAGGTTGCTTAATAGGTCCAGAATGCAGCTCAGTGATCAAGCAGATTGATTGGCAAGTCGGTATTACCCAACATAGGTAGATGACCTTGCAACTCTTTGGTACAGGTCGAGGCACCATGAAAAATTCACACTACAACAAAAGACATTGGGGACACGCAGACAGAAGGGTAGGTGGTGGAGTGGGAGCAGGGTCAGGTAGCAAAAGGTAGGGGAGATGTCAGGCCGAGCTGGAGTACCAGTAAGCGGGCTATTGGGTGGCGGTAAGAGGTCCTTTCAAAGGGTACAAAGGTGGTGGGGAATGGTCGGGGCCAAGTACTTGTCAAACCAAGGGGTCCAAATAGTCTCAAATTTTGTCATTTTGTCCTCAAGTTGCGCCGTACGCTTTTCTTGAGCCGATGTGACGGACTGCACCGTCACTGTGCTAGTTGGAGGGGGCTGCAGACTGGAAGATAATTCAGCAGATTGATTGGCAAGTCGGTATTACCCAACATAGGTAGAGGACCTTGCAACTCTTTGGTACAGGTCGAGGCACCATGAAAAACTCACACTACAACAAAAGACATTGGGGACACGCAGACAGAAGGGTAGGTGGTGGAGTGGGAGGAGGGTCAGGTAGCAAAAGGTAGGGGAGATGTCAGGCCAAGCTGGAGTACCAGTAAGCGGGCTATTTGGTAAGAGGTCCTTTCAAAGGGTACAAAGGTGGTGGGGAATGGTCGGGGCCAAGTACTTGTCAAACCAAGGGGTCCAAATAATCTCAAATTTTGTCATTTTGCCCTCAAGTTGCGCCGTACGCTTTTCTTGAGCCATGACCCAGGTGACATGGGTGATGACACTGGCTGTGCTCAGAGATGACGTCAGCCAATTTTTTGCGATCTCTCGTTTGGCGGCGGTGCAAATATGCATGGCAAGTTGGAAATGGGTGCGGGAGAGGCCTACTGGCTTACAATTGAGTAGTGCAAAATAGGGGTCTCTGGTCAGTGGCTTTGAGAACAGAGACGACAGTACGTTAAAGATTCCCTCCCAGAAGTCAACGACTTGGGGGCAGCTCCACCATATGTGGAATAATGAGCCTCGGACAAGGCAGCCCCGAAAACAATTAGGGGAGACTTAGGGAGTACACACTGCTCATACAGTGCAGACAATACATTTACA
>NW_017309407.1:0-18616 GCF_000935625.1 Nanorana parkeri
TCGATCCAACAATTTTTTACGTGTATAATCAGGCATTGCCTTGTTATCTTTTACTTCCGGCACATCCGGTATGTAAGATGCTTGTGCTGTATCTGATTTAGATGTGCCAGATTTAGCATCTTTCTCTTTTTTCTTAGTAAGTGCAGAAATTTGTTTACCACCATTCTATATGTCTTTTAGTAATTGTGTCCGTAGCTCAAGTTTCTGCTCAATATCCTCTATATAATTACCCAAGATTTCACAGTCTGGACAATTATGTTCTTCCTGATGCAAATCATTATGTTCAGGTTCAGATTCTGTCTGTCTTACCACACAGACTCTCTGTTTTGTAGGTATGTCAATAATCATTGTATTGTAAATCTTAACAAGCTTAATTACATTTCTGAGCTTCTTTTTCAACTTATTTATAGTAAACCTTGATTTATCAATTTCAGTATTCGCTAGCAAACATTGATTATACATAGATACCCATAGAGAAGCATCAGAACTATGACTTGACAAGTTCTTAAACTCTAAATTACTTTCAATAGCTATATAATTGATAAAATCCATTATTCCCCAACTTTTAGACAAAGTCCTTTACGAACTGGATCTGTCAGCTTCTTGGCTGAAAACGCATCCAATCACCTTCTTACTGTTTAATGTCAGCGTGTGACGTGGCCAGGACGGGAGGGTCGGCACCTGAGCATCGCTTTCTCTCTGGCAATTCGGGGAGAGGCGCTGTTTATGCTGGTGCCCTCAGGCTCTGTCGTATTATCACATATGGCAGAGGGAGGTACTGTATCTGCCTTTGTTGATGGGAGATGGGGTGATGCTGTTGTATTTTGGTGCCGCCCCACTGTACGATTGAGCCTGGGGGGAGGGCCCCACGGAATTAGACGGGGAACCTCCTCAATAGATGCGCTGACCTATGTGCGGACCTATGGCCCGTCCTGGCCACACACACGTCACACGCTGACCTTGTCGGGCGGAGTATAGTGAGATGGGGGGAGAGACGGGCGGTTGGACTGGGGAGGCCGGTTGCATGAGGAGTGAATTCCTTCCTACAATAAGGTACCATATGTTTTGTTGCATTTGAGTGTAGTTTCTGACATTTAGATACCAGGAGTGGTTCACATACCAATCTGCAATTTACTTTGCAATTTGGCCAGCTATGCACCCAGTAGTATCACTATGAGAGATATGTTGGATACATTTTGTATCTATTTAGAGACATGTGGCAACTTGAGTTGATAATGATATAGGAGATTTAAGTTTTTGATACGTAAATCTCCTATATCAGTGGAAGTCCACTCAGGGACGGGCACGGGGCTGGAGAACAGTGTGGTCCGTCTTGCTGAGTGATGAGGATATTGGTTAAGTGGTTTGGCTACGCGTTTCAAAGCTCTATGCCTCTTTGTCAAACCAGCGATACATTCACTCTGGTTTGGCTACGCGTTTCGAAGCTCTATGCCTCTTTGTCAAACCAGCGATACATTCACTCTGGTATCGCTGGTTTGACAAAGAGGCAACGATTGCCGACAACCTATATACCGCTACATAGTGTAACAGACGGACCATGATGGGAGCCGGTACTGCGGGTCGTGGGCTCACTGCGCAGACGCGCCGCGGGTCTGCGACTCTGAGACGTCAGCGTCAGAGGGTGACGTCCACCGCCGCCGTCCAGCAACACCCTGCGCATAGAGAGATCCCTCTCTCTCTCCCTCGAGAACCGTCCACATCGGGCGCAGGCGCGTCGCGGGACTCCGCCCCCTTCAGACGCAGCACTCGGCTTAAAAGCCGCACCTCAGCACTCGATCAGCGTCTTCTGTTGAGTGTGCAGGACGCTGATCAGCTCAGCTCCCCACTCGCCTTACATAGGACCTGACGCCTACAAACCACATCTGAGCATCCGAGGCCAGCACTAAAACCGCAAGTAACCCGGGAAACTCCCTGGGAGTAGGGAACCTTGCTGTCCACAATTTATTACATCCAATTCCTATTTGATGTCTGCTGACCCCTGCTGTCCACAATTGATTTATATATATTACTATTGTTGTCTGCTGAACCCTGCTGTCCACAATTGATTAGTTACCATTACTATTGTTGTCTGCTGAACCTTGCTGTCCACAATTGACTATATACAATCACTATTGAGGTCTGCAGAACACCATTTGTTACACCTCTCAGTGCAAACGGGGTATGATGTGTTGCAACTTCCTCGCAGCCTTATTCCAAAACTGGGCATAGCGAGGTGGAGGAGTTGCTATCTGATTCCCGTCCTAATCCTTCAGCTGAGAACCGCAGTTGCGATCTATGTTTTTCCACAGCCGATAAAAGTGAAATGGATCCAGCGGAATTAGCTCAGTGTATCCTTAACCTCACTCAGCGGATGGAGGACCTCACGCTGAACGTGACGGAAATCCATAACGAAAACCGAGCCCTACGGGAGGAGATGGTACTCAGACCACCCCAAGGGGCATCCGCCAACCCAGCACAAACCCATCCTGCACCTGAGCCCCAGGTAAGTCCTCCCGACACCTTCTCTGGGGATCGGAAGGCCTACAGTGACTTCCTACTCGCGTGCAAACTTATGTATGAGCTCAGACCCAGGTCGTACCCCAACGACCACGTGAAGGTACGTACCTTGATCTCCTACCTCAGGGGGGAGCCCAGGGCCTGGGCAAATACTTATCTGGAGACCAACGACCCTCTACTCGAGTCTTACGGTTTGTCGCAGCCATGTCCCAACTCTATGAAGATCCCGGTAAGCAAATAACCGCGGAGACCGCCATCAGGAATATCCGCCAGGGGAAGCGCCCGATGGAGGATTTCATTGCCGAGTTCAAAAGATGGGCACGTCAGACGGAATGGAACGATATCAGCCTTAGGAACCAATTCCGTCTGGGGCTCTCTGAGGCGGTCAAAGATGAATTAGCCAGGACCGTGCTACCATTGACCCTAGATGAGCTCATGCAGCTCTCTATCTCTGTCGATCGTCGTTTGAGAGAACGGCGCCACGAAAGGAGCACAGGGATCCCATGGACGCCCCGAAAAACACCCACAACCCCTCCAGCGGAACCCATGGAGATTGGGTTCATCAGAGGACCCATCACCTCGGAGGAAAGATCCAGGAGGAGGGCGCAGAATCTGTGCATGTACTGCGCCTCATCCGCCCACCTGGTGGAAGATTGTCCCTCTGTAAGGAGGAAGAATGCAGGTAAGGAGAGTCGCATTGCTAAAATTTCCTCGCCCCACATGAAATCTACGAATTACCTCTATCTCTCCTTGTCCTTGCAGTGGGATCAAGAAAGAATACTGATTAACGCCCTTTTGGATTCCGGAGCATGTGGGAATTTTATAGATGCGAATCTGGTTTCCCAACATCGAATTCCCACATGTAGAAAATTCAGATCCTTGTCCGTCAGCTTCGTAGACGGGACCACGTTGAATTCGGGTCCAGTCAACCTACAAACACAACCCTTAATGGTGACCACCAGCGATGACCACCGGGAATACATGGACTTCGATATAATTCCATCTCCAGTCTTCCCCGTCATACTCGGTATTCCATGGCTGAGGCTACATCAACCGGAGCTCATATGGGCAGAGAACAGGGTACAGTTAAATTCCTCATATTGTCACAACACCTGCTACCCCTCAAGGAACATCCTACTTCTTAACTCACACAAAATACCCGAGCCTTATCGGGACTTCCAAGACGTATTTAACCCCACCAATGCAGAGATACTGCCTCCACACCGCCCATATGACTGTCCCATCGATCTTCTGCCAGGCAGTGCTATACCCGTAGGGAGGATTTATCAGTTGTCCCAACCCGAATTGAACCACCTCAAGGGGTATCTCGAGGAGAACCTGAAAAAAGGATTTATCCGCCCTTCCACCTCTCCTGCAGGAGCTGGAATGTTCTTTGTCCACAATAAAGATGGTAGTATCAGACCCATCATAGACTACCGTGCCCTGAATTCCATTACCATAAAAAACCGCTACCCTCTACCCCTCATTCCAGAACTCATAGAACGCCTCCAGAATGCGCAGTTCTACACCAAACTGGACCTAAAGGGGGCTTACAACCTTATACGGATCCGGGCTGGCGATGAGTGGAAGACGGCGTTCCGAACCCGCTACGGGTTGTTCGAGTACATGGTCATGCCATTTGGGTTGTGCAACGCCCCTGCCACTTTCCAGTGTTTTATTAACGACATCTTCAGAGACATCCTGGATGTCTGCGTAGTCATCTATCTCGATGACATCCTCATATACTCGGACACCCTCCCCGCCCACCGAAAACATGTGCGTTGGGTATTGTCCAGACTCAGAGCCCATCGCCTGTACGCGAAACTGGAGAAATGCTACTTCGAGCAGGAGACGGTTCCGTTCTTGGGGTACGTTATCTCCCGGGAGGGAGTGCAGATGGACGACTCCAAGATCGAGTGTATTCTGAAATGGCCTGTACCCCATTCTCGCAGGGCCTTGCAACGATTCCTAGGCTTCGCAAATTTCTATAGGAAATTTATAAAGAATTTCTCCAGTGCCGTAAAACCACTTACCTCCCTCACCAGTTCCAAGGTGAGATACTCCTGGAAACGGGATCACCAAAACGCCTTCGAGGACCTCAAGAGAAGATTCGCCACCGCTCCTATATTGAAGCTGCCTAACCCCTCATTCCAGTACGTTCTCGAAGTAGACGCCTCGGACTGGGCCATCGGGGCGGTATTGTCCCAAAGTGAGAACCCTTCCACCCCACTTCACCCGGTAGCCTTCCATTCCAGAACATTAAACAATGCAGAGCTAAACTACCCGATAGGCGAGAAGGAATTGCTGGCAATTAAACATGCCCTTGAGACGTGGCGACACCTGCTTGAGGGCGCCCTTCAACCCATCATCATTTTCTCAGATCATCGGAATCTCCAATATCTCAGAACTACTAAAACCCTGTCCTCTCGGCAAGTGCGATGGAGCCTTTTCTTTGACCGATTCGATTATATCATCACGTACAGACCGGGTTCGAAAAACGGTAAGGCGGATTCCCTCTCCCGCATCAGTGACACAGGCAAAACCGTGAGGGGAACTTCCTCCGTCGTACCCCCGGAAAGGGTAATCGCCACCACCATCGCCCTAAAAGAACATCTCCTGACGGAGCTACGATCCAATGCCAACCGGCCACCCGGCCTCGAGAGCGATAACGAGGGGTTCTTGTACTGGAACTCCAAAATGTACATTCCCCCCTCTATGCACGTTCAAATCCTAAAGTTACTCCATGACTCCCCTACTGCAGGTCACCCCGGCTACAACCGAACCCTCGAACTTGTGCAACGTTACTTCTGGTGGCCCAAAATGCGAAAGACCGTGTCAGAATACGTGGCCACCTGTTCGGTTTGCGCCTCCTGCAAGCATGAGAGACGTCCACCCTACGGTCTGCTGGCAAGTATGGGAAATACCCAGCAAACCGTGGGAAGTGGTGTCTCTGGACTTCATCGTAGACCTCCCTGTTTCCAGGGGGCACGACACTATCCTGGTCGCAGTTGACCACCTGACCAAAATGGCTCACTTCTTACCGCTACCTCGACTACCAAATTCCCAGGAGACTGCAGACGCATTCCTGGCCACGGTTTACAGGTTGCATGGAGTGCCTGCACGGATAATTACGGACCGAGGCTCCCAATTCGTGTCCAAATTCTGGAAGGCCCTCTGTGGGAAGCTAGGCATCGACCATCGCCTCTCGAGTGCCTATCACCCACAAACAAACGGCCAAACCGAGAGAGCTAATCAATGTCTCGAACAATTCATCCGCTGCTATTGTACCTACCTCCAAGATGATTGGATGGACTTGCTCACCATGGCTGAGTTTTCCCACAACAATTCCATCAACTCTTCCACCAAACGCACACCCTTCCAAGCCAACTACGGGTTCCATCCTGTCCCCCTTCCCGCGGACATCCTTCGTTCCAATAACCCGGCATCTGACGACTATCTGGAAACCCTGCAACAACACCTAGTCGCCATCAAGGCGAACATCCTTAAGGCACAGGAACGTCAGAAGGCTTGCCATGATACCAGACACAGACGTCCCCCGGAATATCATGTTGGGGATTTCGTGTGGCTATCCACTAGGAATTTAAAACTCAGGACACCCGCTCGCAAGTTCAGCAGGCTTTTCATCGGTCCTTATGCTGTTGAGAAGGTTGTGAACTCCGCCGCCGTACGGCTTACTCTCCCTGCTGACCTCAAAATCCACCCTACGTTCCATGTCTCTCTCCTCAAACCATACCGCCAAGATCCCTTCGGGGCTAGGGTGCCCCCTGTACCTCCCCCATGTGTGGTGGATGGTGAAGAGGAGTTCGAGGTGGAGGAGGTACTCGACTCCCGCCGATTCCGGAATCGGCTGCAGTACCTCGTCTGCTGGAAGGGCTACGGGCCTCAAGAGGACTCGTGGGAGGACTCTCGCAACGTCCACGCTCCACAAAAAGTCTCTCGCTTCCACCGACTCCATCCTGGCCGTCCTTCTCCGCGGGCGAACCCTGGAAGGGTTCCCTTGAGGAGGGGGTACTGTAACAGACGGACCATGATGGGAGCCGGTACTGCGGGTCGTGGGCTCACTGCGCAGACGCGCCGCGGGTCTGCGACTCTGAGACGTCAGCGTCAGAGGGTGACGTCCACCGCCGCCGTCCAGCAACACCCTGCGCATAGAGAGATCCCTCTCTCAGATGAGGATATTGGTTAAGTGGTTTGGCTACGCGTTTCAAAGCTCTATGCCTCTTTGTCAAACCAGCGATACATTCACTCTGGTTTGGCTACGCGTTTCGAAGCTCTATGCCTCTTTGTCAAACCAGCGATACATTCACTCTGGTATCGCTGGTTTGACAAAGAGGCAACGATTGCCGACAACCTATATACCGCTACATAGTGTAACAGACGGACCATGATGGGAGCCGGTACTGCGGGTCGTGGGCTCACTGCGCAGACGCGCCGCGGGTCTGCGACTCTGAGACGTCAGCGTCAGAGGGTGACGTCCACCGCCGCCGTCCAGCAACACCCTGCGCAGGCGCATAGAGAGATCCCTCTCTCTCTCCCTCGAGAACCGTCCACATCCAGCTCAGGCGCGTCGCGGGACTCCGCCCCCTTCAGACGCAGCACTCGGCTTAAAAGCCGCACCTCAGCACTCGATCAGCGTCTTCTGTTGAGTGTGCAGGACGCTGATCAGCTCAGCTCCCCACTCGCCTTACATAGGACCTGACGCCTACAAACCACATCTGAGCATCCGAGGCCAGCACTAAAACCGCAAGTAACCCGGGAAACTCCCTGGGAGTAGGGAACCTTGCTGTCCACAATTTATTACATCCAATTCCTATTTGATGTCTGCTGACCCCTGCTGTCCACAATTGATTTATATATATTACTATTGTTGTCTGCTGAACCCTGCTGTCCACAATTGATTAGTTACCATTACTATTGTTGTCTGCTGAACCTTGCTGTCCACAATTGACTATATACAATCACTATTGAGGTCTGCAGAACACCATTTGTTACACCTCTCAGTGCAAACGGGGTATGATGTGTTGCAACTTCCTCGCAGCCTTATTCCAAAACTGGGCATAGCGAGGTGGAGGAGTTGCTATCTGATTCCCGTCCTAATCCTTCAGCTGAGAACCGCAGTTGCGATCCATGTTTTTCCACAGCCGATACAGGCGAGCGTCACACATAGCGGCACCCCCGCTCCTGTTTAGTCGACGAGTGGCAGCCTGGCCAGCTGAGCTCTCACTGGACCGGACGGGAGTTTTACTTCCAATGCACAGCTGTTTTTTTCACATGTGCTCTCCAGTTGCCTCTACCATCCCACCTCCATCATCAAGGGACTAAATAGGAGTCGTCAAGTCTCCGATCATATCCACACAGACCAGCCGCATGAGCCGCTTTGCGATCTAAGCCGACAACATGACCCACTCTCCATCGGCAAGACTACATCTCGTTCATCCAAAAGTGATGCCCTATTTACAGACACCATTTTAAGGATTATAATCTGTTTTGATAACACATCCCTGGTTGTAGCTCTCCTTTTTTTCGCTTTTTTACATTTGTCCCCAGGGTACCTCTCCCTGGCTAAATAGCTCGCTCACCCAAACCCGCTTACAGTCTTCCCACCGGTAGTGCGCTCGCCATCTTTTCTGTTCTTTACCTATGATTTTAAGAAGACATATGTTTTTCCACAGCCGATAAAAGTGAAATGGATCCAGCGGAATTAGCTCAGTGTATCCTTAACCTCACTCAGCGGATGGAGGACCTCACGCTGAACGTGACGGAAATCCGTAACGAAAACCGAGCCCTACGGGAAGAGATGGTACTCAGACCACCCCAAGGGGCATCCGCCAACCCAGCACAAACCCATCCTGCACCTGAGCCCCAGGTAAGTCCTCCCGACACCTTCTCTGGGGATCGGAAGGCCTACAGTGACTTCCTACTCGCGTGCAAACTTATGTATGAGCTCAGACCCAGGTCGTACCCCAACGACCACGTGAAGGTACGTACCTTGATCTCCTACCTCAGGGGGGAGCCCAGGGCCTGGGCAAATACTTATCTGGAGACCAACGACCCTCTACTCGAGTCTTACGGTTTGTCGCAGCCATGTCCCAACTCTATGAAGATCCCGGTAAGCAAATAACCGCGGAGACCGCCATCAGGAATATCCGCCAGGGGAAGCGCCCGATGGAGGATTTCATTGCCGAGTTCAAAAGATGGGCACGTCAGACGGAATGGAACGATATCAGCAGCGCTCGCCATCTTTTCTGTTCTTTACCTATGATTTTAAGAAGACTGATATTTTGATAGCAATATGGATGATACTGTAACTAGTGTAGGAACTCCAGGATAGATATGCTACCTCCTCTGTTCTGCCGCCGATGTGCTCTCTCCACCTTCTCTCTTTCTTGGTTGGTTAGAGTCCTCCAGAGATGCGGAACTAATCCATTACCTAAATCTCAACGATGGTATGTATGTAATTGGGTTATATATTATAATGTCGATATCTACAAATGTTCAATATGATTTATTTATATATTTATTACTAGAGTTATTTCAGAGTTGTGGACTCAGAGTTGTGGCTGGATTAGTGCAGTTACAGATGGAATAATGATTAATATGATTGCCTTGAAATATGTAAAGATATTGCTCATGAAATGCATGACCTAAATAATGGAATATATTGAAATTATGTATATCATGTATTGGCATGGAGTCCAGGGAGGTTAATTTATTTATCCTTAAATCTGTCTATTTTTGTAACTTTGTAGATCAACTGAATTGTTTTTAATTATATTGAGATTATGGAATTTTTTTTTTATACATATGAATGCCCACTATATTGTGTCAATAGGTTTAACCATGTTATCTCACATTCTCTAATAGACACTTTTAAAGCCCCATTGTTTTGTTGTTATATGTATTGAACCCAGGGGTGTGGTGTCATAGTCCCGATAATATTTGTTTGTGCAATTATATGTCTGCTATTGGAAGACGACCAGCTTATCCACATAAGAAAAGAGAATACAGCTAAAGATACGTGGACTGCATTACTAAAACTGCATGAGGGTTCAAACCTAAACAGTAAACAAAATCTGCTAATCAAGCTACAGTAAATTCCCCGTTATCTGGCATCCACGGGGATTGGTAGATTCCAGATGAATGTAGTTTCTGGTTGCTTGAGAGTTACTATTAAAAATAGGTCTAGCTAATGCCATACCCCATACTATACCATATCATAACATAAACTCTGTATTGACTTCATATTAATATTGAAATCCAGTAATCAAAAGCAAATTAAGACAAATAGACGCACTTAAGACAAATAGACACACAATCATTTTAAGGTTAATACATGCCACAGATGAGCAAATCAGTGCTTTTTTTTTACTGTTTTGTTTACTGTATAAGATGAGGCTAGAAAAAGGCCAGGAAATGCGTGAAGATGTAAATCCCATGCTGGAAATCATAGCACAGCTAAGTGCAATTGGAGAGGAAATTAGGAATGCACCATTACTTTTCAGATACCAGTGGATTTTCATGAGAATTACCAGGGTTGCAGAGGTTGCAGCTGGGACCTAGCTCTGGCAGTCCACCACTGTCTCGAAATCAGTAGTCTGTATTGTTTTAGAAAAACTGTCACATGACAATAAACAAAAATGTATCAGTACTTGTAAGTACTTGGGCAAGTATCAGTACTTGTACTTGCAAAAATGGTATCGGTGCATCCCTTTATATATGTTTATAAAAACAAAATCATACATTAAAACAAATCCCAAATGACAGCTGCCTCCTAACTTTTGAATTTTTCTATAGTCTAGTCTTGGAGCTCGAAAAGTATCTGTACTTGTACTTGTACTGAGTATGGTACTTGTATTGGTGCATCCCTAGATAACCATGTGGTGGAATTACTGCTATGCAGTCTTCCAGAGTCATACAGTGCTCTTACTAATGCTCTAGAAACCAGACCTGAGCAGGAATAGAATACAATACTAGAATACACCAAAGGAAAAATAATTGAGGAATATGACAAAAGGAAAGAAAATATACACACTGCAGAAAACGAGAAAGCCTTTAAGATGCATGAGAGCGCAAAGCAAAACAAAAAAGCAGAGCTTGTTTTCACTGTAAAAAGACAGGTCACCTGAAAAAGGACTGTTCGATCTGGAAAGCCAAACAGCGAAAGCGAGAGGCACTCAAAGAGCTAAGGCAGCCACATCATGGAGTGCTACCTTTAAAGTGACTCAGAACAGTATACCACGCGGATGGTGTATTAACTCAGCGCAAGAAGACACATAACTAGTGATGACACATAACCTTCACAAAAATTGATTTCAGTGCAAAGGACAAAGTTTTTCTAGCAAATAGGAAGTATTACTGCAGAAGGTAACGAGGATTCTTGAACTGCATTACACCGTCAGGGGACAAGCAGAGTATCCTCGTGAAAAATATACTGTATGTTCCAGACCTAGAAGGAAGCCTTTTATCAGTGAAAACTAGGGATGCACCGATATTTGGCCACCGAAACATATCGTCCGAAAATTTCACTTTTGGCATAATGCCGAAAGAGCCATTTTCTGGCCTATACAGCGGTGCTTTCATTCTTTTTCTCAGGAGAGAAACTATGACAGGTGGCCGAGCGATGCGGGAGGAGAGCGCTGTGAGCGGCCGACATCTCTCCTCCCCGCACCGGTCAGCCTCCTGTGACAGCTCAGAGGAGAGCAGTGTGGGCGGAGACAGCCAGTGCTGTCGCAGGAGGCTGAGCTCCACTCGCTCAGCCTCCTGTGACAGCGTGTCAGGATGGAGAGCGAGTACAAACAGTACAGATCAGTGATCGCTGAGTGTTTGGAAAATTTTTAGGACATAGTATGTTGACTATATCCTCAATTATGAATGAATGGGAAGTGATCTACATCACCTCCTGTTCATTCATGATTGTGGATATAGAAAACACACTATGTTCTCATGTTATGAATGAACAAGAACACTCAGTATAGAGGATTCCTGTTCTTTCATAACAGGGGCTGCAGAAAAAGAGATTGAGGGCTCTGTGTCCTCAATCTTTTTTTCTATTTTAAAAGGGAAATATCAGGGGTCTATTAGGGGTTTAGACCCCTAATATTTCCTCGAAGCCCCAAAAAGTAAAGTAAAAAATAAAAATATTTAATAAAAAATGAATAAATACATAAAAATAAATATTAAAAAATGTAAACATTTTATAAAAAATAAATAAAAATAACATATACATTTTTTTTGAAAAAGTTAAAATAAAAAAACATTTTGTTTTCGGTTTCGGCCTATTTTTTTTAATTTCCGTTTTGTTTTTGAAATTTTCATTTCGGTGCACCTCTAGTGAAAACCCTTGCTAATAACGGTCTCACAGTTCAATTCCACGGTGATGAATGTACAATTGGAAACAATAAGCAAAATCTCGCAAAAGGAAAATTGGATAAACACCTGTACAGACTCCTCATTGCAGACGAACAAGTCAAGACATGAACTCATAATCCACACAACAAATGTATCCATCTATGGCATAGACGACTAGGGTACCGAAACCCAGAAGCCATAAAAGACATTATAAAGAGAGGCTTATCAGAAGATAAAACCGTACTGCCCTGCCGAATGCTCATGACATGCACTTCCACTTCCACAGGCCACCCAAAGAAGGACCAATGGAAACTCCCACATCAGGCGGGAACAAATATCTATTGGCTTTCATTGATGATTATTCCAGGTAAACAACAACTTATCTAATTATTATTCACAAGAATGAAACATCAGAAAAACTTCAAGAGTTTGTAGCCATGTCCACCAACAAATCCTCCATCCAAAGACTGACAAAGTGACAATAAGCCACAGCGTTTTTTTCGATGAAAACCCATCACCAGAAACAATGATCCCAGGAAGCGGTGAAGTGTCCAGTGAAACAGCAAAGTGAAGTCACATAGGAGTCAGAACAAGAGGTGGAACTCACAATAGATAAGTCAAGTTCCATGTTAAATTCTGCTGAACAACCTGAAATTAGAAGATCCACTCTTGCAACAAAGGGAATACCACCCTGCAAGCTGTCATATACTGCTAAGACACATAGCATCTTGAACTAACATTTTGGGAAGACAGAGAAAAATTACCAAAACGCGAAGCCATTCAATGGAGACAGGCAGCAGAAGAAGAAATAAAATCACCCCAAGAAAATAAAACCTGGACACTCACGGAGCTTCCCCCTAATTGCAGAACTATAGGAAACAAATTGACTTTTAAGGTGAAGCTCTAAGCAGAAGGAAATATCCACAAATACAAGGCCAGGTTAGTTGCTAAGAGATACTCCCAGAAATTTGAAGAAGACTAGGATGAATCATTCGCTCCCGTCGTAAAACATTCCACCATCAGAACAGACCTTCCCGGCATACTAGCCGGGAAGGTTATGCAAGTGAAACACCTAGACGGTAAAACTGCTTTCCTAAATAGAGACATTAAAGTGACATTAAACCCTCAGATTTTTTAACATAAACCAATACTGTAATGTGTGCCTCACTGTAATCCATGGTAGTTTCCCTTCTCTTTGCTGCTCTTCCTTTTAAATCCTCATATCTTCTCATGCTAGGGGAGAACTTCCCTTTGCACCCGAGTGCCTCTTCCTGTAGTGCTGGCTCAGGTTGCAAACCAACACACAGACACCATGTATCCATTTCAGAGACAAGGCAGTCTGCTGCAAAACAGAAGTTCTGCCCAGCATGAGAACAGATACAGATTTAAAAGGAAGAGCAGCAAAGAGAAGGGAAACTACCATGGATTACAGTGAGGCACACATTACAGTATTGGTTTATGTTAAAAAATCTGAGGGTTTAATGTCACTTTAACCCCTTCGTGGCTGACGACGTACAGTGTACGTCGCCAGCATCGGGGCTGTTTAAACAGACTCCTGGCGGCTATTGCCGCCGGGACTCTGTTTAAACTTGTAAAGGCGACTGTCGGCTTTACAACAGAAGCGATTCTGGCGACTTAAGAAAAAAAAATAAAAAATTCCCCCGCCACCATGAGCACGCGCTTCGCCACGTAAACACGCGTCGGGTGCGCCTACGTATGAAAATGACGAACGCGCTACACATGTTGGGTATCGCCGCGCACGCCGGAGTGAGAGCAATAATTCTAGGGCCAGTATTTTGGGGGTATCTCTAAATTGATGACCTGTGGGGGCTTTTAAAGCATCTTCTATGGACTTTTTGGGGTAGTGCAGTTTTTCGCCGTTTCACGGACGCACGCAATTTGGAAACCTGGGCATGTTGGGTATCGTTTTATTCATTGTAACCTCATCTTTTATATTTCATGAAAAAAATGGGTATTTTGTTTTGTTTTGGGGCATTTAATTACATTTTTCACTAAATGTTGGGGTTTAATAAGGAGTTGTGCTAATATTGCGCAACATAAAAATTTGCAACTACCACCATTTTATTCTATAGGGTCTTGGCATTCAGAAAATATATAATGTTTGGGGGTTTTAAGTCATTTTCAGGCCTAAAATGTGGAATATAACATGGGTGTCAAAAAATGAAATAAAGGCCTCAGTCATGAAGGGGTTAAGAAAGATCTTTACATGGAGCAACCACCAGGGTTTGAGCAAGGACAGAACCTTGTGTGTAAGCTTCAAAAGAGCAAGCACTCAAGCAATCTGCAAGAATGTGCAATAAAAAAAATTAATGAAACTCATAAAAGACGGATTCACAAGAAGAAAAGCAGATCCCTGTCTTTATTCCAGGAATCAAGAAGACAGATGGATATACATCCTATTTTACGTTGACAACATTATAACCTGTTTTGAACAAGAAGGGGACTATACTTAAATAGTTCACAAACAAAACTTTGAATACCGGCTACCAAAAGAGCAATGAAGCAGAAAACTTGCTACCCAACAATGACATGTACTGCAGAGCAATCGGAAAGCTACTATACGTTGCTACTGTGACAACACCAGACATAGCAGCACAAGTGGGCATACTCACTAGAAAAGCAGCAGCACCCTGTCAGCGTGAATGGAATGCATTAAAGAGGGTAACACAATACTTAAAAGCAGTGGCGTAACAATTGCCATTGCGACCTAGGCGGCCACTATGGGGCCCGGGCACAGGGGGGCCCGGCCAGGGGCCTGGCGACCACAGAGGCGAACAGCACTGACAGGTAAGAGATCTCACACCCTGCAGAGCCCATTTTAGAGAGTCTATGGTGGGCTCTGCAGGGTCACTCTCCGGTGGGCTCTGCAAGTGGCATAACTAGCAATCACGGGGCCCCATACAAAATTTTGCTATGTGTAGTGGAAATTTTACTAGGATGTGTTTTTAGTATATTGTAATATTGTCATCATGTCTCTCAGTGTCTGGATTTCTTGGCAATGCTCGATTGGCGCATGACCCGGATTATTTGGCACTGGGAATAAACCATTGGAGTAGATATCTTATGCGTGGCGGAGCAGTGTTTTCTTAGTGAGTGTGTGGACGCCAAGCTGGGGCCCCTGCGCGGTGCACGGATTTATTGGTTTGGCGTGTATACAACTTGCTTTGAGGACATAGTATTATTTAAGATACATATCTGCCTTCATGAAAGGAACGTGCGTTTGTATTTCTAATGCGTCTGATCAGCGCGCTGGAAATGGTATGGCATTGTCCCTGCAGATAAACATTCATGAGAAACATAGTAATGTTATTGGGCATTGCTCACTGAGCCGTGCTGGATAAGGTTCACTCCAGTGGTAATTGGATATGTTATGTTGATGTGTTAATGTAGTGAGGAAGTGATGTTGGTTGTTGACATCACTTCCTGGTTTGCTGGTTGTTGAAATCACTTCCTCTTTGAAATCACTTCCTGGTTTGCTGTTTGAGACACCACTTCCTGTCTGACATCACTTCCTGTCAGACAGCTATAAAAATAAACAAATACCTGTGCTGAGGCTCTAAGAATGGAACTAGCAAGAAAGCAACACCTGTCTCCTGTGTCCTAACTCTACATAACTCTGAAGGGGTACTTCCAGTCCTCGCACAAAAGAGCTTAATACAACTGTGCTTTTAAGCACGGGGGAAATTCTTTGTGTTTGACATACTTTAGCCAAGCGAATTTCTATAACATATGGGACCCTGTGATTTCTAGTTACACCCCTGCTTAAAAGGAACAATTTGGTGAACCTACGACTGCCAGCAGCATCAAGACAACCAGGGATGTATAAAGCTGACACAGTCAGAAAGGGTCAAACCTAGAACCAAGCACATCGACGTGAAGTATCATCTACTTACTACTCAAGAACAAGCCATTTTTGATATGCAATATTGCTGATCAGAAGAAATGACTGCAGATGCATTCACCAAGCCATTGACAAAGGATCTTCACAGGTCCCTTCGAGCAGGGGCCAACTGACAATGCAGGTCCCCCAGGCAATATGAGATTATGGGGACCCCTTGTGCTCCGCCCTTATACAAGCCCCACCCACAAGCCCCACTCGTGTATACATTCTTGTGTTACAGAGAGATCTCAGACCAGAACCAATGCATGGCAGAGCTCAGATCACCCCCAATGCATGGCAAACCCCAGATTAGAACCAATGTATAGGAGACCGCAGACTGGAATCAATGCCTGGCAGACTTCAGACCAGAACCAATGCCTGGCAGACTGCAAACCAGAGCCAATACAGGGCAATCCTCAGATCAGAACCAATGCACGGCAGATCTCAGACCAGAACCAATGCACAGCAAATCTCAAACCATGTAACGAATTCGTGCAAGCACACAGGGATTGATGGATCGCAACTTACATAGTTACTTAGTATTTGAGGTTGAATGAAGACATTAGTCCATCAAGTCCAACCTATAGGATCTCATTCTTAGGAGTACTTGTACCCCTGTATATTACGGTCCCTTAAAAAATCGTCCAAAAGTTTCTTGAACAATTCCAAATTTTTTGCTGAAATCACTGTCTGTGGCAGTGAGTTCCAGGCCCTACCCGCTCTAACTGTAAAGAGCAGAGTTAGACTGAGGATGGTTCAGATGGAGGGTTCACAGTCATACTCTGTATGGCATTGAGTGAAATTGGAACCCCTAACACATCATACACCACCACAGTTAGGCAAAAATTGAAATGAATGTCACTCCCTCTGGCCTCAATTGGAGTTCATTGGGGCCTGTTGGGGTCTGTAGTTCGCTTGGTACTAGTTAATCTCGCTAGTGTGTGAACTTTAGGTACATATAAAGTTGATTGCCAGATAAGGTTCACGGGCACAGTAGTATATTGCACTATGGCAGTTTGGACAAAACACAGGCAGGTAATTGATTAATATAACTGCGATGATGTAGTAGTACTTTCTGCAACTAGATACACTCAGAATTGTTCCACGTAACTGTACTCAGTCAATGTAACTGTGCAGACTAGTGAATAGTCCTCACCACGGTACTGGTTCAATAAACAGTGACATACAATGGTGTCCAAACACTTGCGGTTCAGTGATCTCTGAAAGAGCCGGAGGTGGTTCCACGATAGCAGTCCGTGAGTATGGCAATCTCTATTCCAATCCTCCGCTGGAGGACTACAAGCTTCAGGAACCGTGAGGTGGGTACAGCCTAGGTTGCTTGCATGACGTGCTACCTCACTAGAACGCCGAGCAAGTGAACAGCCTACATCTTTGTAGGCAGAGAGCGGTGTGTTGGGGGCGGAGCCGCAAGCGAGGCCCGACCCGAGCGTCTCCTAGCAACGGGATGCCGCTGGGCTGGCCCCGTTGCGTCACCATGTCTCTGAACCCGGCGTGAGTGGGGAGGAGCCGTGAGCAGAGGTCGCCCGGCCGTCGCCTGGCTACCAGATGCTGGTGAAGAGGTCGGCCCCACCGTGGCTGTAGGAGTTGGAGCGGTGTACGTTCCTGACAAACCAGAACCAATGCACTTCAGAACTCAGACCAGAAACAATGCACGGCAGACCTCAGAATCCTGACTCCTGTCAGCAAGGCTCCTGTACTAACTCAATGGAACTTTCCCAGCTCACACTGTTGCCCTGCCTGCTGATAAAAGGAAGCTAGGAGGTGAGTGATTTACACTCATCCCCATAGTTGGAGCTGATGTGTGACTGTCACACATTGGCTCTATTGATCGGGAAGTGAACAAAAACATACTGCCACTCAATCACTTCTCAATCATCTCCCTGCAGAGACTGTCAGACACCGCTCCCCGCAAGGATTACCCCCCTCCCCTCTCTGATCCTCCAGAGCTGAGTGGAGGGACGGATGGAGGAGGGGACAGATGAGGGAGGGGGGTGGGCAAAGCTGGCTCTGCCTCTAGATAGGCAGAGCCCGCGGTCAATCAGCCAGCATGGTGGATCTCGACAGTATAGTCAGGATCTGTCCCAGCTGTGGCGCTCTCAGCATACAGCGGGCTATTGGGTCATGGGAGGATGTTAGTGTATGTACTCCTGTGACCCTAAAGGGAACTATGGGAAAAAAAGTTACCCCATGGTTCTCTTTTATTTAAAGCCATATTTAAGCACTTATGTTATCTATGGCCAAAAAATACATTGAAAAATTTCAATAAACATGTATCAGGATTCAATTTTCTAAAATCTTTGCCTAGTACAGCCTTGGATCTGTTTTAAAAATAGAGTTTTACTTTAACTTCTACAATATTGGTTAAGAGGAAGGCAAAACAATATGGTCTAAGTCCGTGGTTCTCAATTAGTGGGTCATGATCCAAAAGTGGGTCGCTGCATGCTTTCCAGTGCACTGGGTGAAAGGCTCCTCAGCCTCCCCCATAGCGCAGCACTGTCAGTTCTTGTGCTGAGCAGTCATTCAAAATATGCTGCCTGGCGCCGAGTGTCAGCTTGAGGTGGGTTGGACTGGAGGTATGGCTATTGCTTACAGCTCCCTCGCAGGACCGGAGTGACATCACATCCTGGCTTCTGGCACCTCTACAAGGAGTGCAAGGAAGCTGTACAAGCAATGCACACATGGATGGAGCTCCGTCACAGAACAGCAGCCCACACTGAACACCTAAAAACATTTTGGGAGTGTGTATGTGTGTGTGAGAATCAGTGGCGTAACCAGAGTTATGGGTGCCCGGGGCAGAATTTTTTTTTC
>NW_017309407.1:18638-63774 GCF_000935625.1 Nanorana parkeri
CCCCCCCGGTTGTTACGCCACTGGTGAGAATGTCTGTGAGTGTGTGAGATTGTGTCTGTGGTTGTGTGTGTCTGTCAGTGTTTTAATCCCTACCACGCAATCGTACCTATTGTTGGTTTTGGTGCGGGAGGTGCGTTGCGTTGCCATTCATTTGAAGCCTTCCAATTATTTTGACACCTGAGGCTTCCCTGAAGAAGTTCCATATTAGAGATCCTCCTGCTGGGAGCTTCACACTCTCTATTGGTCCTGAAGATCACTATCACTGCGTCTAAAAGGAAGTGAAAATCCAAACTTATGAGTACCACCAGAACAGAAAGTTCTGCAAAGGAAATGTCTTCAAGTCATTGCAGTGACACCTGTCTAAGCCCTCATTCACACCTGAATTACATCAAATATGCACGTTTTTGTGTAGCATTGCGGAACCTGGCCTTGGGGCAGCAGGGAGAGTAAATCCGGCCCTACATGCAGTACCTTAATGTAGATTTCATGGTGGCTTTTTTATGTTCTGGAAGAGCTGTGGGAGAATGTCAGCCATGGTGAAGACAGGTGATCTCTGCTGTTACAGAGCTTGGAGTGTGCAGGTCCACTGCCTGTACCAGGGAGACTTCCTTCTACACTGCCCCAACGACCCCCTCACATGGTACAGACAAGCAGCATCCCCGGAATTCCTCTAGCTATAGAGGCTCCTGACTCCTCCCCATCCCTAACATAGTGCAGTATACAGGACGAGCTATCTCTGCTATCTCTGCTACATGGTAGCAGAGGAGGCAGGCACACAGAATTGAACGGCAGTGCCATTAGATAAAAGAGCAGTGGGGGGTCGGTGACGGGCCCCCTCGTGGCTGCGGGCCCTCGGGCAGTGCCGAATGACAGAAGCTGAATGTCATATAGCAACACATATGCTGTAGAGAAGGGGTGTTGGAAATGCAACAGCAGATATACTGATAATTTGTCTTTTGAGCTGTAGATGGCGCTGTAGTGCAATGTTGTTTCCTATATGCATGCTTATCTATGATACACGGAAAGTTATTTTATATATATGTTTCCTCTCTACAATGCTGTATTCCGATGTATTATTCTTCTAAGCAAGTAAAACTTAATTCAGCATTCCTCAAGATCTTAGTGCTTCATCTAAACACATAACCAACAATAGCAAGTATGTAGATAAAGTTGCTGGTATAGCTTAGTAACATATAGTGTAAAGTATTCTGAAATAGCTTGAAATAGATACTTATAATGTAAAATCTCCATTATTTGCGTATTAAGAGTCTTTTGCCAGTTGCTAATGGTAGGGTACATTTATAGCTGGTGGTGATGACTTAACAGCTATTAACCCCTTAGTGACATAGCTTCAGAATTTTTTTTTGTTACTGGGGACCGGAGCAGTTTCGCCATTTTTGCTTTGTGTTTGTTTAACCATAATTTTGTCTTCCTCATGCATTGCACCTACACATACTATATTCCATTTTTTAAAAGGCCAAAATGGCCTTTAATTTGATGTGACATGTAAGAGGCCAAGGTATCTTGGCCGTGTTTGTGGGAGGAGTTGCGGCGGCTCTCCTCCCCTTAAGAAGGCAGACAGGGAGCTCCTCGTAATTTTCCAGGGTATTGTATGTATTTCTCTGCTGTACCTCTGAACTGTGTTGTGTGGGTTCTGCTTTAGGTTCGGTGCATCCTGGTCGGCGGTGCATTGAGGTGAGTTGTTCTTTTTGTCCACTTTTCTGTGCGGGTCGGTGGGGCACGAGTGGGGTTCACTGCAGGGGTGGGGTGGGGTTGCGTGGCGCTTTGGGTCGGGGTCGCTGACCTTTTCATCGGGGGTCACTTGTGGTCCATACGCGTGGTTGCTGCTGCTGTTGTTCGGGCCGCAGGACTGGGTGGGGTCTCGCGTTACTGCTCGCAGGTTTGCTTCAGGCCGCTGGACCGTCACGTCAGTTAGTGTGGTTAACGGTTAGTGTAGTAGGCACGTTTGGTTCAGGCCGCTGGACTGTCACGTCAGGTCAGTTAGTGTGGTTAACGGTTAGTGTAGTAGGCACGTTTGGTTCAGGCCGCTGGACTGTCACGTAAGGTCGGTTAGTGTAGTTGAGGGTTAGTGTAGTGGGCGCGTTTGGTTCAGGCTGCTGGACCGTCGTCGTTTGGTGCGGGTCGCATAGGGGTGGTGACACGAGTGGTGCCAGGCCGCTGGGCCATCGATCGCTGTCCCACTTCCTTTTCTGGGTGCGTTTGGTTCAGGCCGCTGGACTCTCGGGGGGGTGGGAAGTCCTTCATTTCCAGGTTGTTGGCGCTGCTGCCAACAGCCGGCGATCTCGATGCCCTGCTCCACGTGGACGCGGCCGGACGGGCCAACTTGCTGATGTGGGATGAGTTTCTGCGGAGGTGGAATGGGATTTCCATGTTTATACCGCAGGCTACGGCATCCTCTCCGCGGGTCGTCTCGCATCCGATCAAAGCGATTCTCAAGGGCATCCAGAAATCCCGGGCTGCGGTGCCAAGCTCCAGGCAACCCATATCCAGTGATATGTTCAGGGCCTTGGCCGAGTCGTTAGACAAGGGGCCGTTCGGTTTAGTACCCAGTATAGTTTTGAAAGCCGCTATTTACCTGGCGTTTTATGGGTTTTTAAGACCGGGTGAGTTCACAAGGGTAAACAGTAGGTCGTGTGTGGTCTTACGAAAACACCTAGTAAAGGATCCTATACTTTGTCGCTGGCTCGAACTAAAACTAATCAGGTTGGTACACCTTCTGTCGTCACTTATTTCCCTTCCGGCAACGCGTGGTGCCCCGTCAAGGTGCTGGACCAGTTAAACTCCCAGTTAGCGACACGGCCAGACGACAGTCCTCTGTTGCCGTTTCCCCACGACCCGTTGACTTCAAGTGTTTTCATCCGGCATGTGCGGGTGCTCCTGGCCCAACTTGGAGTAAACACCAAGCATTATTCGGGTCACTCGTTCCGGATAGGCGCAGCGTCAGCCGCTTCCCGGCACGGTGTGCCGGCCCACGTAATTAAATGTTTGGGTAGGTGGAACTCTACTTGTTTCAGTAAGTATGTTCCCAGTCCTAGATCGGAGATGGCTGAGGCCTTCCGCAAACTGGCTTGTTGATTAGGACCAATAAAGGCATTACCCTAATCGCTTGTTTTTGCCCACTTATTTGGCACGCTGACCACAAAATCATGGCACACATCAGGTTGGTATCAGTAGGGGTTATGAAGATTCGGAAGCCTAAGTAACTCTGACCACAAGTAAGAGGCCAAGGTATCTTGGCCGTGTTTGTGGGAGGAGTTGCGGCGGCTCTCCTCCCCTTAAGAAGGCAGACAGGGAGCTCCTCGTCACGTCACGGCGAAGTCGCGTCTGACCCTCCCGCCCTTCCCCAGGTCCTATCATTTCACTAGAGCGTGCCCACTTATTTGGCACGCTGACCACAAAATCATGGCACACATCAGGTTGGTATCAGCAGGGGTCATGAAGATTCGGAAGCCTAAGTAACTCTGACCACAAATGCATATATCAATTCTTATTTTTTTTATAACAAATACAAAAAAAGTGCAAAAAAAAAATAAACCCACCCCCCGCACACACACTTTTCACTTTGTGACAATAATAATGTGTACATAATTAGTGTAGCTAACAGAAATTAATTCATCATAAATTCTTTTATTTGTCCTGATTTATAGGGTATATCATGTCTGGCATTTGAGTTTATTTTGGGAGTTATAGGTCACAAAATACAAGGAGTGAAATACAATTTTAGTGTGGAACAATTTTATCTTTAATAGCCTCCTCAGCACTATGTTTTCTTATAATTTTTTTTCACTTTTTTGGCTTTTTTCCTTTTTTAAAAACTTATTTTTAAATTGTATTTTTGTATAATAGGGGGCAATAAGGGTTTTTGTATTATTTACAGGACCTTGATACTTAGTATCTCTGAGTATAATACAGTATTCTTCTCAGAGAACACACTAGCCGGCTCGCAGCTGCACAGCACAGTGAGCTATTGCTGACTTTGTGGCTGTAACAGCTCTGCGATCACAGCGCTCAGCTATTGCTGTAATCACAGGACTGTGACCACCCAATCTGCTGTTGGGGGTCTGCCTCGGACCCTGAGGGACCCATCAACAGCAGTAACTCAATGAATGCTGGTCCCTTCACAGACCAGCACTCATTGTACCGCATGACGGGTTTATCCCGTTTACTAAATCATGGGCTGTCTCCCTGTGTGCACATAGTTTACACCCACTTTACATACTAATGGATTTCCTTTGATTTCTTTCTATCACCTGGCACTTTGTGGTTTAATTTTGAAATCAGTATTTTTAATTTGGGTTGATCACTTAGTATTGAACCGTGGCACTTGGGCAGGTTCATTACCTCTTTTTTGTTTGGGGGTTTTTTCACTTCCTACCTCCTTATAGAAATCTTTTCTTCTCTTATTAGAATTCTGCTCCCTCTCCTCTTCTTCATTTTATGCCTCCTTCTGTGACTCCCGGAGTACGGACCTTCTATCCCCATACAAATTTCACATATATATACACCTGATAGAAATCGGGGCATACACTTTCCACACCTAATCTAATTGCTAATTGGGAAAAGTAATTAAAAAGAATTCTAAAAACTAATATTAGTAAACTAAAAACAAACCAAACTAAGCAATATAGAATATATTGATGAAATTTAGAGAAGAAATCTTGGATGACATCTATCATATAGTATATACCCGATTGTGTTTCATCTAATAGAGAGACCCAATAGAAATACAGCTTTTTCAACATCTCACTTCAGAATAAACAACTCCTGGTGATTGCGGCTGGACGACTTGGTGCCGTGTCTCTCTCTATGTGACCCCGGGGTCCTAGGTGTGACAAACCAGGGAGGCCGTGGGGCTAGCAGTGGGGCCACCCGCCGCCCGCCCTTTCGACTTTCCGGGCATTTCTCCCTCATTTCGCAAATCAACCCTGCATGGTGAGTAATGGAGGACTAGATGTCCTCAGAGCAACTACATATGACCTATCTGCCCCAGACGGGGTTACTTATAGAAGTATGACATTGCATGAATTATAAATGTAGATATATTAATTAATTTTTGTTGTGATGTATGTCTAAATAAAGATAATTTTCTTACTGATAGATCCATCTTCAGTGGGTCCCCTGATGAAGCCAATGGCGAAACGCGTCGGGGCCTATTAAGATAAGCCACGCCTAGGATAATATCTTGTTATACGTTAATGTATTCTTATTTGGACAATATGTGAATAAGATCATGATATGTCGGACTAATTGGATTTTTAGAGTTATATACTATCTCAGTGAATATACAAACATATCCTCTGCAGGGATTTGTTTGGTTTTGTTTTGATTCATGAATGTAATATTTATAATAGTATTTAAAACTAATACATTTTGATAAAATTTTTTAACATATCTCTCATGGACGGTCATTTACACCGCTCCAGAAACCCTTATATCCCCCCACTTTTTGTGGAGTTTATCCCGTTACCGGCTGTTAACAAACTGAACGATCGTGACGGGACAGTTTCTTATTTGGGGATCCTACCAGTAACAACACCTCCTTTTGCGGGCTAAGAAGACTAAGCCACTGTTTTGCAATTACAGCAGGGTTGTCAGCCTTCCCTGTGCGCTGCTTCATTTGTCTGCTGGGCTACCTATTAAGTGTAAATGTAAAGAAAACTCAGTCACAGCAAGATAAAATGTATATTTTATTGTGTGTCCAAGTGCAGAGGTGTATGTATACACAGTACTTGTATGTCTGCAATGGATTCAGGTATAACTAGGGCTGGTATAACTAGGGGTGTGTGTCTGTGGTGCTCTTGACTTGAATGGCACTGATACACACCCTCCCACCCTAAAACGCAAGGAGGCTTCCACTATGCAATCCAGTGTGTTTTGGCCACTAACTGTGCCAGAACGCACTGGAGATGGTGTGAACCGGCCCTAAAGCCTGAGAAGCCAGTGACACACTGCACAAGGAGCCGTACGCAGCAAAGGAAAGCAGCAGTGCGTGAAGCTTTGTGTGCAGTGTGTCTAGCAATATCCCCTCCCGTGCTCAGCTTGGTGAGAGCTGAGCATGGCAATATGAAAATGTAATCTCTAGCCAATCGGCTCACACCTATGAATCTGGGCGTCAGGACACGAATTCAAGTGTGCAGCCAATCATATTCACCTAGAAAAGGCATCTAGTGAGAGGAGTCCATGGGTGTAGTCCACTTGATAATGTTTTCCTTCCTGCACAAGTTCTTTCTGTGACACATATGGGTATATGCCAGGGATGAGAGCTATTAATATGATATGTCCATTGATACTATTTAATAATTAATAAAATAACAGATAATCATTCAATAATATTTATTAATTAAAAAAAAAACTAAATAATTAATAATGTTAAATAGTTGATTAATTGGGAAAATAATCAGCCAACTAATCGATCATAAAAATAATCGTTAGTTGCAGCCCTAGGCATAACCCTTGTACAAGGATTGCCACAAATACTTTTTTCTCAAAATCTCCTATTTTTAAAAGAGTGGTCTTCAGCTTCAGTTCCAAATAGAGTGGCTGTGTTTCTTAGTTGTGAGAATTGATTACTGTAATAAATGCATCCATATTTTAATGTTCAACTTCTCACAGCCCCCCCTAACACTCAGTTCTCTTATATAGAGGGCCTATTTGTTCAGACTCTGTCTTCTTCTATTATTTTTACATAACTTAACTTATCTTAATGTATTAATCCAAAGAATGTTTTGGGTATTTGCCTTACTTTCACTGGAAGACCGGTCATTCAATTTGAATTTTTGACAATCATATTTTCTGTTTTTCAGCTTTTGTCATATTATTTATAAGTCCCAAATTATGAACACATTCATATCTTAAATCACCTTTTCACATAATGTAATTTTTATTTTTTGCATTGGAAGTTGACTTATGGGATTTGTTTTCTATTTTAAGTCTTTATGACTTATTGCTCAAGTAGGTCAAGGTCATTTGAGAAGATTTCTGCTCCTTAGCCTACATCTGATCAAATGTATGCACAGGGCTTCTAGACAAGCTGACCTGGGACAGCTAAAGACTCTTTTGGAAGCCCTTCATTCTTGTTCATAGATGAATCCAATTTTCCATTAATAACAGTTTTTTGTTTTTGTCTAATTCGATGTGGAAAGGGGTGTTCTAAATCTTGGCTTAACCACTTGCTTCCCAGCCGGTGGACGTACATGTAAGTGATTTATTTTCTTCTGGGAATCTAAACAGCCGGTACTGGCTGTTACATACAAGCTTGTATGTAACAGCCAGTACCGGCTGTTTAGATTCCCAGCGGAAAATAAATCACGTACATGTATCGCTTATATGGCTACATGCAAAGTGCAGCCCCCCCACCACCACTGCCGGTTATTCTGGGCTCTGCTGTGCCCCCTGCAGGCCCGGAACCGGCACAGCAGGTGCCTATGCTGGGAACAGAGGAGAGATCAGCATTCTCCCACTGCTGATCTCTCCTCCTCTCTCTTTAAAGGTGGAACCAATGTGTATTACATCACCTCCGTCTTTAGCTGTCATTTATTTGGCTGCTATAGCTAGAGAAGAAGCTGGTGAAGCAGATCTCTGCTTCATCAGCTTCTTTGGGGATCCCAAGGTGACTGGGGTCTTAGAGACCCCTGATGTCTCCATTAAGAGGACCTGTCATGTACATGGTTGGCGACTAATAGTTGAGGAGGTTTCCCTTGCAGCTCGCGTCCCTCGCCCCTGGAGATGGGAACAGAGGTGGAGAGACAACAAATAGCACGGGTGCCAAGGATGATGCGGACACTGTGCAGTACTAAATGTCCAGGATCTGGAACTGGAGTAGGTCAGGTAAAGCCGACGTCAAACCGACCGGGCAGCAGAGTACTGGAGCAGGAGACAGGTGCTTAGTCAGGTGGAAGCCGATGAGTCAAAGCCAGCCGGGCAGCGAGGTACAAAGTAGAAGGCAGAGAGAAGTCCAGTAAACAGGCAGAGGTCAGGAGGCAGGCAGCAATCAGGGGTGGTCAAGAGCAAACCGGGTCGGGGGCGTGGCTTGGCTATGGCGGCGTGAGGAAGCACATTGCTTGAGCTCTGCTACCTCAAGAGACTTTTTCAGCTGATCGAGACATCTTTTCAACCCGTTATTGATGTCGCTTAAGGGCAAAACTCGCTCTGACAACGGCCAGCGCTCACAGACCTCTCTACAGCGCTACCTCTCATCTCCAGCGCCGACGACCCGCAGCTCCTCCAGGACGGCCATGGCATCTGACATGCAGGGTAAGGCCTTGGGGCATGCTTCACCATCTCATCCCCGTGACACCCATGCCTCGGACGCTTCCATTCCGCTGCGGGCATCCACCTCCACTCCCGATCCCAGCCCGATCGAGGATCCGGTCATCCTGCTCACCATGTCCCCACAGTCACATCCAGAGACGGCCGCTGCCCTGTCCGCAGGGGAGATTTCCTCCATTCTCCTCTCTCTTCCCACGCGCCAAGACATGGCCGCCCTCGTAGCCAAAATGGAGGCCGCACTCAGGAAAGATATAGCTGGCATTAGCAGCACGGTCTCCCGACTAGAAACGGAGGTCTCCACCCTGTCAACGGGACAGACCCATTTGGCCCACCGACTTGACCGCATGGAAATGGAGACCGCAACCCATGACTGCCTTCTATTCACCCTGTTTCTCGCACACGATGACCTGGAGAATAGGTCGCGACGGAACAATGTGAAACTCTGGGAGCTCCCGGAGGCTACCATTGCGGCAGGCCTCCAACCTACGGTTACGGCCATCCTCAATACCATCCTAGACAAGGCCCCGGACTCCCCCCTGGAGATAGGCCGAGTCCACCGCATGGGAGGGCCTAGACCTGACGGAGACCTGAGGCCTAGGGACGTCCTCTGTCGCGTGCATTTCTTTGCTGAAAAAGAGGCCATCATGCGTATGGCGTGGCAGAAGGGCCCCATCCCCTTTGATGGAGCGGACATTACCATCCTCCCAGACCTCTCCCGCCGCACGCTTCAGATGCGACGGACCCTGCAACCCCTCCTCGCTGAGATTCGTCGGGCCGGAGGCCTCTATACCTGGGGATATCCCTTCAGCTTGAATGTGCGCCGCAATGGCCGGTCCTTCCTACTACGCCACCCGACCCAACTGGAGGATCTCTTCGCATTTCTGGAGCAGTCACCGGTGGAGATACCGAACTGGCTGAGTCCCGACCTAGACGCAGAACACCGGCCTCTACCACAACGGCGAAGCCGCCGCAGCACCTCTTGGACAAGGCCCAGGGCCTCCCGCCCTGCACCCACAGCTAACGAACCCTGATTCTCCCGGACACTACCCATCACCCTCTGCCTATCTCAGAAACGGCCGTTCTAAGCTGGACAGCCTGACGATCACCACCGGAGAAAACTTTATGCCCATGCAGAACTTGCCCACCTGACATCACAGCTCATCCCCGGACCCTCCTGAGGAACCCTTACTGGCGAAACCCCCTCAGTCTCGCGCTGGATCCTGGCAACTTCCATGGGAGCCCACCACAGGTCTATACCTGCCACCCCTTTCCCATGACAGTGGACGCCTGGCACCGACCTTCAGGGACAGTTCTGAGGCACTATGGGGTGTCCACTCCGCCGTTACATTTTTTGTTGCAAATGTTACTGATGTTATCAGAGTTCGTAATTTTTGAGTTTATTGTTCTACACTTAATGATGCCATGATTTATGTCTTTGTTGTTGATGTTGGGAACATGTTCGCATGTCCCTCCTCATGCAATTCCTGCTGTCTCGAGGGTAGCACCTCACAATGTTTGGTGTTACCCCTACTGTGTTTCCCGGTTCGCAGGTCGTAGCCCACCACCTTCCCCCACATAGGCCCTCGGTACCACACCGGCCCTTGGGGACCCTTGACTCCCCTGTGGGACCTGTGGCGGTCCGACTAGCTGGTTCTCCAGCACTTTAGTTGCTGTCACCCGCAACCCCTCAACTAAACTCCCGCACATCTCTCTTTCCTTCCCCACCCCCCTTCCCCCTTTTTTCCTACACCCCATACCCCGGCATCTCCGCCTCCCTGGAGCATGTCTTGCGCCTCTTCTTTGCAGAAAATGCTACCCCGGATGTGTCCCCCTACACAGTGTGGGAAGCCCACAAAGCGACGATCAGAGGGATCCTTATCACTCACGGCGCTAGGCTCAAGAAACAGAGACTGACCCAGATCACCGAACTCCTCACCCAGATCCGCCACCTCGAATGCAGACATAAGACCCAAGTGGACACGACAGTTGGACGGCAATTATGCACCTTGAGGGAACAACTCACGACCCACTGCCTCGACCGGTTCAAGGCCTCTGTTGCCAAGTGTAGACGCTCATTTTATGAGTACGCCAACCAGTGTGGTGCATATTTGGCTAGAGCTATACGTCAGCGCCATGCCAGACACCATATCCCCCTCATTATTAAACAACCAAATACCAGATTAACCAAGCCCACAGACAATCCCCCCCGCCTTCAGCGAATACTATTCGACCTTATAACTTATCCCCCACCACCCTCACCCAAACACCTAATCCGCGATTGAATCTTAAGCAATCAATACTCCCTCATCTTCTCTACCCACTCCAAGCCCTGCCAATAAGGATCCCGTCGTCCTTCTTCCGACCACTGAAAACCCTATTCACCTCCTTCGTCTGGGCGGGCAAACCCCCCCAACTCAAATATAATATCCTTCGCATGCCAAAACGCTCCAGGGGTATGGGATTGCCTGACCCCCACTTATACTATGTGGCGGTTCACCTCACTCGCGTAGTGGACTGGTGCCGTAACCGAACATCCAAACTATGGACGGACCTTGAACAATCCTTTTCCCGTGTTCCACTCTCAGGCCTCCCTTGGTGTTCCTCACCCTTGCCACAGGCCGTACAGGCGCATCCCACCATCATGCCCACGCTGCAGGTAGCCAAATCCGCCTTTGCCCAATACGCCCTCTCTCCCGACCCCTCGCCTCTGCTCCCGATCCTAGGCAATCCAGCCTTCCCACCGGGATCGGAGGACCCCAAACTCCGAACTCTCAAATCCCCGCGTAAAGGAAGGGCACTTCATTTCCTGAAGGGGGCTTCCTGGTCCTCAGGGTTCAGGGTTCCCACCCGCCAAGGTCCCGCACCTCTGGACCCGTGGAGAACTCAGCAACTCTCCCACTTCCTAAGATCCCTGCCACCCCCCTCGCAGCTCTCCAGAGCCCTGACTCCATATGAGTCGGAATGCACCCGACAGGATTCTGCTCACCATGTTCTCTCCATGTGCTACAAACAACTCATCTCTGGCTCTTCTGACCCGAATCCATGGTTTCTTGCGAAATGGGAGGAGGACCTGGGAATCCGATTCAGTTCGGAGGAAAGCGGGAAGCTCCTCACACTCTCTTACCAATCGTTGATCAGCAATAAATACCAGGAGTCGGGTTACAAGCTGGTCACAAGATGGTAGAGGACTCCTCATCTCCTACACTCTATGTTCCCACAGACATCCTCCCACTGCTGGCGATGCGGGGCTCCGCATGCTGACATACTACATATATTTTGGTCTTGCCCCTCTCTCCAAACCTTTTGGGATCAGGTCCATGCCACAATCCAGCGGTTCACTGATTCTTCGGTGCCTCAAGACCCGGCCTTCTTCCTCCTACACCACAACACTACCTCACTTAAAACATACAAACGCTCAGTGGTGCGACACCTGGTCAACGCGGCCCGGGCCTGCATCCCGGTCCTTTGGAAGAAACCTGAGCCCCCACCATCCACCAATGGCTAGACAGGGTACATGACATATACCTCATGGAGGACCTCACGAGCTCACTCAACAACACACCAGCCAAATACCGGAACACTTGGTTCTACTGGATTGAGTTTCTCAACTCTCCAGAGCATGCGGCCTTACGCCTAGGACACACTGGGTAGATCTCCAGGACAGAACACACCCTACGCCTCTTCTCAGCTCTCTCCTCCCCACCTACACTGCATCCCCCTCTCTCTTTTACTCCCCCCCAACCCTTCCATACCTTGTATCTCTCATACCCACCTCCTTCCTACCTCCCTATCTCCCCGCAACCCCGATGCTGCTCTGCTTTCAGATAGTGTTGAGACCCGATTCCATACTTGCATTGTAGAACCCTGGCTGAAGAACCTGAACGCCTCTCTTTGCTATCCTTTGTTAATTACACAACCAGGGTCCTCGCTTATATTTCCTACAATACCCAGAAAGGTCTAGATTGGATGTCCATGTCTTCATTTAATCTGCATTGCTTCCTCCACCCTGCCCCCATGGGCCCATGTGGGGCCACTGTGATACCCTGAATTTCTGACTTTGTATCTTTATGTATTCTCTGTACTTCCCTTTTCCCCCAATATGTTACCCTTGAAAAATTGTGAAAACCTTTTCTAAATAAAGAATTTGTAAAAAAAAAAAAGAGCAATCCGGGTCAAACACAGGAAACAGGAAATCAGCAGAAGTACAGAAAGACAGGGAACTAGTTGAAGATCATCCAGCAACTAAGGATATGGCAGGCTGGTTTAAATAGGCCAATCTATTAGAGGGAAGAGCATCATTTCCTGTGTGACCGTTGGCGCGTGTACGTCCGCTGTGTGCGCATGCGCACTAGCGCATGATTCCTAGTTACACGGAAATATGATAGCATAAAGAGGACCTGTTTTAAGTGTAAAAAAAATAAATTAAAGTGTCATAAAAAAAGTCCCCGCGTGCACGCACATATAAACATAGATACGCATCGGGTGCGCCTACATGCGAAAACAACGATTACGACACACATGTTACATATCGCCGCAAATGTGGGAGTGTAAGCAATAATTTTAGGGCCATTAATCACTGATAACACTAAACCGGTGAGCTGTAAAAGCTATTAAAGTGTTGCCTGTGGCCAATTCTAGGCACGATATTTTTTTGCGATTTCACAGGCACACACAATTTTAAGGTTTGACATGTTTGGTGTCTATTTACCCAACGTAATCCCATCTTTAATGTTTTACCAAAAAAATGGGTAATGGTAAATGTTTTATAACATAAAGTAGGGAAAACAGGTATTTTTAAAAACTTTTCTGACCTTTTTTCATTATATAGTAAAAAAATAAAAACCCCAGTGGTGAATAAATACCAAAATATAATGAATGTGCGGCGCTTCATCTAGAACAATACAAAAACAAATCTCTATAATAAATATGTGCTTAAATAATACATGCAATCAAAAAAGTGTTCACAATGAATCTTCTTGTAAATAATAGTCCTCTGGAAAGTTCAATCATATATTCCCTGTTCAAATATACACAAATGTGGAATCACACGTATATATAGTGCTCAAGATTTATATTTATTATAGAGATTTTTTTTGTATTGTTCTAGATGAAGCGCAGCACATTCATTATAATTTGATATATTCAGAGGGTAACACTTCTTGTGCTTGCAGCTACACAGGGTTTGGCGCGAGGTGCTATTTGTCACTGGTGAATAAATACCACCAAAAAATGGTGTAAAATTAATTTTAGTACAGCGTTGCATGACGGAATAAATGTCAGTCAAAGTACTGCAGCGCTGAATACTGAAAAATGGCCTGGACAGGAAGGGGGTTTAACACCACAGTCAGAAAGTAGTTAAGCAGTTGGCAACTTGCAGGAGAACTTTAACAATTTGCTTCCAGGTTGAATGATAATTTGAAGGTGCTAGAAGATGTCTTTTAATTACTTGGTTTACCAGGTCCACCACATGCTAAATTGTGGCACCAGGGAGACAAACTATTCAGTTGAGGCAATCCTGGTGACAACTTATACTTCGAATGTTGCAAGACATTTCCAGAATAAACACACAGGTTTTGCTGAAAAATATCCGGATGGGGATGAAAGAAGAAAAGCCGTTTCTGAACTGATGCGGAAGGTTGATCTGAGCAAAAATCATTTCAAGAAGTAGATGAAATCTGCAAATTCAACTACATAGGAAGCCGTTCACAGATGGAGATTTCAGAACATCTATTCTCGGATTAAAAAAAAAAGAGTGAAATCATGCAGAAAATCAGAGATTTGCCTCTCTCTGCGAAGACTGTCAAAGACAGAACCATAAAAATGGCAGAAAACATCACCAGACAGCAAATTAAAGACATCAATTCAGCTGTGGCTTACTCAATCGCCTGTGATGAGTCCAAAGACAAAGGTGATTTTGAACAAATAGCGCTCTTCTGCAGATATGTGAACTCTGCTGGGCCACAGGAAGAAATGATTGAGTTGATACCACTAAAAGGCCAAACAAGGGGGGAGGACATCTGTGAGGCTGTCTTGGATTATTTCATTCATATTAATTAAATAAATAAACACCACCCTCCTGGTGTAAGTGGCTACTGATGGGGCACCGTGTAGGATAGGAGCGCAGAAGGGCTTTGTGGCTTTACTGCAGAAGTCGCTTGGTAGAACGCTGCTGGCATTTCACTGCATCCTGCACCGAGAGGCATTTCCTCCGGAATACTAGACGTGTGCGATTCGACGAATATTCGGATCACCCAAATCTCAGAAATTCCCATTTCCGAATTAAAAATTAAAAATGAAACATCCAAATCCGAAATTTCGGATCCGAATTTCGGATTTTGACCCGTAATTTCGGATTCGGATCAATCACCAGCCGATTAGAAACGAAATCCGAAAAGAATCCGATCCGAAAGCGAACGTGCAGTCGAACGAACGGAAATAAACGCACACAGCACGAAGTGCAGAATGGGCTTTGTGGTCTCAGTGCTGCCAACATGACCAAGACTGTGCGTGATGGGGGATTTGTGGGTGTGCGGTGCACAGCCCACATCCCGCAGCTTGTTATAAGGGGTGCTTTGCAGGAGCAAGAGAAAAGGTGTGGTAGGCTGTCCACACTGCTGGACTCTTGTCGGAAGATGGCTGGACACTTCCATCGCAGTGTCAGGGACGGCCATCTTCTCAGGCTACAACAGAGGAAAGCAGGCCTTCCAGACCACCGCTTTAAACAAGACGTGTTGACGAGGTGGAACTCTACACTGGCTATGCTAGAGCATGTCCTGGAGCAGCAAAAGGCTCTACATGCCATGTCCTATGAGCACAACATTGGCATTGGAAGACCTCTAGGCAGGGAGGATTGGGCCATTTTTGCACAGGTTGTGGCTGTCTTGAAGCCGTTTCAGGCAGGCACTGAATACCTGAGCCAGCATAGCGCGGGTGCTGCCCCTGTTCACCCATCTCCAAAACAAATTGGAGAGGTTACTGTCCTCTCAGGAATTGTTGCCTGGTGGTGTCCCTCTACCTGAGGTTGTGACACTCTTGAGGAGCCTGCATAGTGGTATGCTGAAGCGCATTGCAGACCTGACAGCCACTTGCCCGGAATTGATGCTGGCCGCTTTCTGTGACACACGCACCAAGGGCAAGATGGCTTTGCGGTGCAACACGCTCACTGCATGGAGGGATCGTCTCATTGCAAGGGTGCATGATAGAGAGAGAGAGATATGGGAACGCTGCTACAACAGGAGGAGGAGGAAGAGGAGAGAGATGAGCCCATCTCTCATTCCCCAACTTGCGCCAGTGCGCTCATGCCAGCGGAGCAGCTGCTTTCTGGGCTGAGGCACTTGATGACCTAGTTGGACCCACCAGAATGCCCCCCCAAAAAAACAAGTCTGCGCAGGAGACTGTAGCTGCATACCTGTCTGAACCTCCATTGCACCCTACTGTAGATCCCATGGATTTTTGGCAGGAGAAGAGAGACATGTGGCCTGCCCTCTCCAATTTGGCCCAAGAGCTCCTTTCCTGTCCCCCGACCAGCGTCCAGAGTGAGCGTGTTTTTTCCGTGACGGGTAACATCCTATCGCCTCAGCGATCACAGCTTTCCCCCCACCTAATGGAGCAGTTGGCCTTTGTAAAGGTGAACTTGCCCAAGCTGGGGTACCCATCCCTCACTCTGGACATCAATTAAAATCAGCTCACGAAACGGGGTTATGAAAGCAGAAAATGTGAACAACTTCCTTGTTTGCTATGTGCTTTCTCATTTGTTTAGTGTCCAAGTTTAAATCTGTATGTTAAAAAAATGTATTTGTTCTTCGTTGCTCCCTGCTCCATGTATAAAAAAATCAGCCAAACAACTTAAAAAAAAACAAAACGGTGGTCAATGTGCCAAATTTTTCAAATCCATAAACACTAAAGTTTGTGGTACCCTACTTGCTGCCCTCACTGTGCGAGGATACTCTTCGGATGCTGAAATTGGCCCAGTAACACCGGTGGCCTGTCCTGCATTCCTGCCTCCGTGGAAGGAGAAATTTTTTATGATAAAAATACATTATGGTCAACGTGCCAAATTTTTTCCAGCCTGTAACGGGCTCATATCAAGTTGGTGGTTTCTTGCTTGATGTCCCCACTCTCCGGACGGCGAAAGAGGCGCGAGAACATCGGTGGCATTGCCTGCATTCCCGCCTCTGTCGAAGGAGAAATTTTTCATGACAAAAAATCCAATTATGGTCAATGTGCCAAATGTTTCCCAGCCTGGAACGGGCTACTACCAAGTCGGTTGCGTCCGGCTTGATGCCCCCCATTCTCCGGACGGCGAAAGAGGCACCAGAACATCGGTGGAATTGCCTGCATTCCCGCGTCTGTCGAAGGAGAAATTTTTCATGACTAAAAAATCCAATTATGGTCAACGTGCCAAATGTTTCCCAGCCTGGAACGGGCTACTACCAAGTCGGTTGCGTCCGGCTTGATGCCCCCCACTCTCCGGACGGCGAAAGAGACGCCAGAACATCGGTGGAATTGCCTGCATTCCCGCCTCTGTCGAAGGAGAAATTTTTCATGACAAAAAAATCCAATTATGGTCAACGTGCCAAATGTTTCCAGGCCTGGAACGGACTATTACCAAGTCGGTTGCGTCTGGCTTGATGCCCCCCACTCTCCGGATGGCGAAAGAGGCACCAGAACATCGGTGGAATTGCCTGCATTCCCGCCTCTGTCGAAGGAAATTAATTATTAGTCCTTCGTTGCTCCCGGTCCCTCCCATCAGTGTATAAAAATCAGCCAAACTACTTTAAAAAAAACAAAAAACGGTGGTCAATGTGCCAAATTTTTCAAATCCATAAACACCAATGTTTGTGGTACCCTACTTGCTGCCCTCACTGTGCGATGGTACTCTTCGGATGCTGAAATTGGCCCGGTAACACCGGTGGCCTGTCCTGCATTCCTGTCTCCGTGGAAGGAGAAATTTTTTATGATAAAAATACATTATGGTCAACGTGCCAGATTTTTTCCAGCCCGTAACGGGCTCATATCAAGTTGGTGGTTTCTTGCTTGATGTCCCCACTCTCCGGACGGCGAAAGAGGCGCCAGAACATCGGTGGCATTGCCTGCATTCCCTCCTCTGTCGAAGGAGAAATTTTTTATGACCAAAAAATCAAATTATGGTCAACGTGCCAAATGTTTCCCAGCCTGGAACGGGCTACTACCAAGTCGGTTGCGTCTGGCTTGATGCCCCCCACTCTCTGGACGGCAAAAGAGGTGCCAGAACATCGGTGGAATTGCCTGCATTCCCGCCTCTGTCGAAGGAGACATTTTTCATGACCAAAAAATCCAATTATGGTCAACGTGCCAAATGTTTTCCAACCTGGAACGGGCTACTACCAAGTCGGTTGCGTCTGGCTTGATGCCCCCCACTCTCCGGACGGCGAAAGAGGCGCCAGAACATCGGTGGAATTGCCTGCATTCCCGCCTCTGTCGAAGGAGAAATTTTTAATGACCAAAAAATTCAATTATGGTCAACGTGCCAAATGTTTCCAAGCCTGGAACGGGCTACTACCAAGTTGGTTGCGTCTGGCTTGATGCCCCCACTCTCCGGACGGCGAAAGAGGCGCCAGAACATCGGTGGAATTGCCTGCATTCCCTCCTCTGTCGAAGGAGAAATTTTTCTTGACCAAAAAATCCAATTATGGACAACGTGCCAAATGTTTCCCAGCCTGGGCTACTACCAATTTTTGCAATACATGTTTCATAAAATTTGCATCCTGAAGAAAGTGATTGCCTTCGCAAGGCTAGTTAACTGAACTATGACAGCTTTGCTTTGCAGAACGTGGTTTCAAATGCTTTATGTTATAGCAAACAATTTAAACTTCATCTTCCGGATTAATAACTAATTAGCTATGTTGTTATACATGTACATAAATTACATCCCCAAAAATACATAAAACTGGCAATTGTTTCCCTTAAGGAAATAATTTGCACAAATTATGGAGTACTGCTCTTTGGAGCGGGAGAGAGAGAGAGAAAAATATCTGATTGGCTGTGTAAAATAAACATAATGCAAGTCAATAGTGGTCAAAAGTTCACAAATCCAAGTAATTTGCCATAAAAGTTGTATGGGGTTCCATGGACTGCTCTGGCTGATAGAAATCAATGACAAATAAAAAAAAGTTTTTAAAGGAGCAGTGATTTTAACCTCACTTATAGGGTAACAATAATGAACAAATCCATCAAATTTCTTGCTTGTAGTGTCCTCTTAAACTGTCTGTGAAGTGGCGGATCTGTACTAGTATGTAATGTATTGAACCTGCTGCAGCAAAACTGACATTTCTTTAAAAAAATTAAAAAAGAAAAACATTTTCACATAAAGTTTTCAGTTACCCCTCCTATACAATACCAGACTCTTCAGGTTTGCTTGGAATGTTAGCAGGCCAGGGAGCAATGTTTCAAAAAAAGTTTGTTTCAAAAAAAGTCATAGCAGGACTTAAGGTCTGGTAAGATAGCTGAGGAGGGACCTCATGTACACCACAAAAAAAAAAAAGGTGCAAGGTTCCACATTAAAGTCATAACAGGCCGTTAAGGTCTGGTATGAATTTTAATGAAGAACCCCACCCCCAAAATGCGTAGAAAAAACATGGTGTTACCCAGGGGCTGACTGGCAACCTTTAGCCCAGGGGGCAAGTACAACCCAGAGGCCCATGGTGCGGCAACTTGGCCCCCCTCCCACTCTGCCTCTTTCCCGCATTCCCCCCACCCCTGTCTGCCACTTTTGCTATCCTTGTAACAGTAGTGTGAATGTATTTATCGGTTTAGGAAATGTAAAGCACACTGGTAGTGGGGGGATGCCACGTCAGGGCTGTGCGCATGCATGCCTGCTGCGACCCTGGTACTTCTGCCACTAACTCAGAAATACATTGTACAGCATTGCAGAATGGCATTGGCTATAGAGAACTACAATTCCAAGCAATACATTACACAACAATGCAGAATACCATCAGCTATAGAGGACTATAAATCCCAGCAATAATGACTACCAACAGCTATAGAGAACTACAATTCCCAGCAATACTATTATACAGCAATGCAGAACTGCATCAGCTACAGAGGATTACAAATCCCAGCAATACATTACACAGCGCAATGCAGAATAATATGAAGCTAAATACTCTGCTGTTCTGGGTTCTCCGCCTGATGTCTAAAGGGTCTCAGGTGAGCTGTGCGGGCTCTCAAAGCTGCTGTGAGGCCGATGAGGCAGGAGCACACGAAGCATCCACAGAGATCATTCGCGCCTTCTAGGGATGAATCCCGCTCACAAATCCCTGAGCACTCCGTGGGTAAGCCAATTCTAGCTCTGCCCTGTGCAGTCATGGAGGTAACAGCGTTTTTTTCTTCTTGCCGCCCCTGGAAAGTGCCGCCCAAAGCAAATGCCTTGTTTGCCTTGCGGTAGATACGCCCCTGCATACGAGTGAGATGACCCTCAACTTGCCCAATATTGGCTCCCACCTGCGCATCACCAAGTATCTCTGAGCCTCCACTAAGTGGTAGGATGGAACATGTAGTTCTGCTGCCATTTCATTTAACCGGCTTTACGTGAAGTTTCAGGAGTTTGTCTATGGGAAGTCCGGGCTTGCAGTCTCCACTCTAATTCATGCCTAAGGTATTCTATCATGTTAAGGTCAGGACTCTGCAGGTCAGTCCACTTCCTCCACCCCAAGCTCCCCCATCCATGTGTTCATGCACCTTGCTTTGTGCACTTGAGCACAGTCATGTTGGAGCAGGAAGGTGCCGTCCCCAAACTGTTCCCACACATTTTGGTTCATTTTAATTGTCTCAAATTTCTTGGTGTGCTAATGCCACAGTACAGCAGGTCACTAAGCCCTATGTTAAAATTACATACTGGTGTTCATCATTACAGTAGTAATGTATTGCTGGGAGTTGTAGTACTCCTACAGTTAGTACTCCTACAGTTTATGCCAGTCAGCTTTGTAGTGTGAGCTACTCTATAAAGAGACTGACGTGATGGGCTCATTTATTTCTGTACATCACTGCGTTATATGTCAGAGCTATATAAATGTATAATAATAGTGTAAGCTCCTCTGTACAGAGACTGATGTGACTGGCGTGACTTTGATTCTAAAAGCCAGGATGGGCCTTCATCAGCTGAATCTTGTTCTAGTTGAAGCATTGGCTGAGGGGACTCAGTCTCCTCTTCGACTGGTTGGATAGGGGCATCCTCTAGTACTGAGGTTTCCGGCAAGAGTTTTCCCACTTGAGGGGGTACAGAATTATCTTCCATGGGTGTATCCTCGTTGGCTTGAGGCACAAATTCAGGGGCATCTGACCTCAAATTGCTCAAGTTCTGCTCAGAAGCCATAGTAGTTGGATTGACATCCATGGGTTCAGATGGCCACATCCAACTCGGACATATGTCTTCCTCATCACTGTCATCCATCCTCACTTTCTCTTGTAGAAGGTGGCTGTTGGGACTGGGTAACAGGTGCTTGACGGGAAGTGGATGGGATGGGTAAAGGAAACTCATCTCTAACTAGTACCCGTACAGCTTCATTCAGAGGTAGGAGATGATTCCGATGCCACGTCTTCAGTGGACCGGTCTCTCCTTCTGGTTGAATTTGATATACTGGCAGGCCATGTAATTGTTTGCAGACGATGTAGATCTGAGAACTCCATCTATCAGCTAGTTTGTGCCTTGCAGAGGCACCCAAATTTCTTAACAAAACTCGATCACCTGGCTGTAGGTCCTGTACCCGAACCCTTAGGTCATAGTTCCATTTGTTTCTTTGTTCTCTACCCCCGGATGTCAAACGGGCTTTCTCAAACGCAGAAGCCAGATTTCTCATCAGTCTATCCACATAACCCTGGTGAGAAGCAGCAGACGTCTGGTCAAGGGAGAGACCAAAAGCTAAATCTACTGGCAATCGGGCTTCTCTTCCAAACATGAGGCGGTATGGTGAGTATCCCGTAGCATCATTTTCTGTGCTATTATAAGCATGCACAATGGTAGAGATATGTCGACTCCAGTGCTGTTTCTATTTGGTCGACAGTGTCCCCAACATATTGAGTAGAGTACGGTTGAATCTCTCTGGTTGTGCATCACCCTGAGGATGATAGGGGGAGGTTCTTGACTTCTGAATCCCCAATAGATCCAAGAGCTGCCTGATGAGCCGGCTTTCAAAGTCCCTGCCTTGATCAGAATGGATCCTCTGAGGTAGACCATAATGAACAAAGAACTTTTCTACCAGGACTTTGGCTACAGTAGGAGCACGTTGATCTCTGGTTGGGAAAGCTTGAGCATAACGGGTGAAGTGGTCTGTCACCACCAGGATATTTCCCTGTCCACTAGTGTCAGGCTCCAAGCACAGGAAGTCAATGCACACCAGGTCCTTGGGCCCTTGACTCTGTAGGTGGCTCATTGGAGCAGTCCTAGAAGTTAAAGTTTTCCTCTGGATACATCTTAGACAAGAATGGCAGTAGCTTTCAACTTTGGATCTCATGCAGGGCCAATAGAATCTGTCTCGGACCAGTTTAAAAGTTCTTAGATCCTAAGTGACCATGGTCATCATGCAAAGCTTTCAGTACATTTTCTCTATGCTTCTCTGGGAGGAACAACTGCTGCTTTTCTTCTAAGTCATCTGAGGGGCCCCTTCTGTAGACCACCCCGTCTAGCAGTTTCAACCGTTCCCACTCTTTGTGGACCAGGCGAGCCTCTTTTGGTGAATCAGTTAGCAGGAGCCCTCTTTGACCCACTTTCATTGCTCTTAGGGTTAACCCAATCAAAGGATCTTCAGCCTGATCTACTCTCAGGTCCTTCTTCGTGAAAGAGGGCAGGCCCTCACTCCTCATCTGTGTAGGGTTACAATACAGTTTAGGAACACCTGCAGCCATGACTCCTATGACTCCAATCACTCCTTTGGTTCGGTGTTCTATCCCTTGGCATGGGGCTTGAACTCCATCTGAAGTCAAATGAGTCCACTCTGTTTCTACAGGGCAGCCAACCACCTGTGCCCGGTGGCATCCAGTTTTGTCGTGGTAAGAATGTAAGTGAGTGGATTGTTGTCGGTTCTGACCACGAAATTGGCCCCATACAGGTAGTCTTTTAGTTTGTCCACCACTGTCCACTTCAAGGCCAGGAACTCCAACTTGTGAGTGGGATAATTCTTCTCAGAAGGGGTGAGACCCCGATCCACATACGCCACTGGTCTCAGGAGGCCATCATATTCTTGGTATAGTACTCCTCCCAGCCCTTTTCTGCTAGCATCCACATGTAGCTCATAAGGCTTGGCAGGATCAGCGTAGGCCAGGACAGGAGCCTGTGTAAGACTCCCCTTCAACTGGAGGAAAGCTCTTTCACATTGGTCAGTCCATTCCTCCTGGATTGATTCATGAGATTTTCTAGGCCCGTGGTCTGATGAACCCGGCACATGGGACATTGATTCATCTTCTGCTCCTTCCGTTCTTAGAAGTTTGTTCAGGGGCCGAGCTATCTTAGCGAACCCCTCCAGGAACCTTCTACAGTATGAGCAGAACCCCAGGAAGGACCGGAGTTCAGTAACATTACGAGGTCTCGGACATGAAGCCACAGCTTCCAACTTCTTGGGATTAGTTGATATGCCTTCTGCTGAAACGACATGTCCCAGGTACGTGACTGAAGGCAGACACTTCTCCAAGAAAAGTTTCAATCCTTCTTCATGGAGCCGCTTCAAGACCTTTTACAACCGCTGCTCATGTTCTTCCAGTGTTCTTCCGAAGACTATTAGGTCATCTAGATATACTAGTACCTCAATCAGGTTCATGTCTCCCATCGTCTTTTCCATTAGTCGTTGGAAAGTTGCGGGGGCTCCGGTGAGGCCTTGGGGCATTCTATTAAACTCAAAGAATCCCAGTGGACAGATGAAAGCAGTCTTCTCTTTATCTTCAGGATGCATGGGTATCTGGTGATACCCACTTCGCAGGTCAAGTACACTAAACCACTTTGCTCCAGACAAACACTGTAAGGCATCTTCTATTCGAGGAGTAGTGTATTGGTCGGGAATGGTTCTTTGGTTGAGCGTGCAGTAGTCTATGCACAAACGGATGGAACCGTTTTTCTTGCGAACTACCACAATGGGGGAGGCATAAGGACTCCTGGATTCTTGGAATATCCTGGTCCTTTTCAATTCAGCCAGCTGTTCCCTTAGGTCATCTAGATCTCACATCAAACTCATCCTTGGAGAACAAATCTTGCCACTTGAGGAGTTGAGATTGAAGTCTCTTCTTCCACTCAGGCGAGATAGGAGCGTCTTTAGGATAGAACCGTTCAGCTGGGATCTCTCTTTCTACTCCCCCCACTAATTCAGTTGGTGAGAGGGGTGTAGCAGTGGCCACTTGCCCAATTGGCATCCGTTCCTTCAAGGTCACTGGGGAGTCTGATACATTACATACACTCACAGAGACTCTTCCACGGGTCCGCTGTAGGGCTCTTGTGGATATTATCTCAGGCACCAATTCCACCCCAGATTTCTTCACATTTCTGGGATCGGTCTCCAGGACCACATAGGGGCCTGGTTGCGACCAATTCAACTTGACTGAGGCCCGAAAACTAGTCACTTCTCCTGGCTGTAAGACCTTCTTTGTTCCTTCTAATCTCCACAGCCGTCCCACTTCTTCAGGGGCCCTCTGTTCTTGAACCATACGTTAATAGATTGGCCGTAACATCGGGTGCACCTTCTTCGAAGTAGAACTCTCCTCCGTCACTAATGGAGTTAGAAGACGTCTCACCAAGTCAGTATTCGTCCCCACGATCATAGAACTCTGATTAGCTCCTTGTGGGCGGGGGCACACAAAATGGCAAATGCGTCACAGACCCCTGGTTGTCCAACAGTTGCTGAACTGAATTCCAGCTTCACTTGTAGATACCCATCATATGGAAGCTTCTCAGTCCCCATACCCCAGATTTCGAGATCCTCTAACTCCATCAGGGGTAGATGCTTCAAATGGTTCTTGTAGAAGTCTCGGTAAATCAGGGTTACTTGAGCACCTGAATCGAGGAGAGCCTTCGTGTAGACCCATTCTACTTGAACTGGGATAATGGGTGAAGGGCCTATCAACTTGTCAGAAAACTTCTTCGGAGCAGTAGAAGGCATAGACCCAGCCGGCTGCACTCTAGCCTTCTTCTTAGCTCGTAGTGGTGGTTTTCTTCCCCCTAACGGGGGTGACACTGTGACACAGGACCAGACACCAAGGGAGAGGATCTTTTAGTCATAGCAGACGAGGCTCTGGGTAAAGATTTGGGCCTTTTCTGTCTCTTATTTGTATCTTGGGAATCAAAGCAGCCTTCAGTAGTTAGGCACCCAGTTTGCTCCCTCACTGGGGCCCTCTGAAGTTTCCTGCCAGTTGATAACTTCCTCTTGAATTCGGTGGACTAGGACAGGTACTTTGGTAATGACCCACTCCTTGTAATGATCCGTCCAAGCTCAGTGAGATATATGGGATCGCAGCTGCGGAGGTAAGTGGGGATGGTTCAGGTGGAGGGTTCACAGTCGCACTTTAATGTAGTGAGTGAAGTCGGAACCCCTATCACATCATACACCATCGGTTTAGCAGTAGTTTTTTTTTGTTGAGAAAATAATTTATTGTTTTACATATTAAAGCACAACGGTGCACGCTATTTGTGTCCAACGAGGGCACCAGGCATAGCTATGCATACAATAATACATCATACAGCTATGCTTAATGGTTAAATAGAAAAATAAAAAAAATAACAATAACAACCGTTACTACAGGTCAAAAGGGGATGCCCCCTCGGGAAACTTCCCAATTACAGGCGGGGGAAAAAACAAAATTCCCTACATAGCTCGCTTGGCCAAAACCATCTGCTCCTTTACTTAGTTGCTTGGGGCCCGATCACCTCCTGTTTATTGTAATAAAACATCTCTTTCAGTGTGGCCTCTCCTGGGCTGTTCAGATGACTCTGGCTCCAATTTTATCTAGGTGCTCCATTTGGGCATCATGTCCCCCTCAGACTCTTGCTGCATAGTCTACCGCTGAGTTCGTGCATTCCAGCCAGCTATCCCAAACTTTATGAAATTTGTTAGGGCTTCCCCTGTGGGCATATGTGTCCTGATATAGAGGAAGATTATCATTTACCAACTTCTTCCAGAAGGACAAGTCTGGCGGAATATGGAAGCTTCTCAGTCCCCATACCCCAGATTTCGAGATCCTCTAACTCCATCAGGGGTAGATGCTTCAAATGGTTCTTGTAGAAGTCTCGGTAAATCAGGGTTACTTGAGCACCTGAATCGAGGAGAGCCTTCGTGTAGACCCATTCTACTTGAACTGGGATAATGGGTGAAGGGCCTATCAACTTGTCAGAAAACTTCTTCGGAGCAGTAGAAGGCATAGACCCAGCCGGCTGCACTCTAGCCTTCTTCTTAGCTCGTAGTGGTGGTTTTCTTCCCCCTAACGGGGGTGACACTGTGACACAGGACCAGACACCAAGGGAGAGGATCTTTTAGTCATAGCAGACGAGGCTCTGGGTAAAGATTTGGGCCTTTTTTGTGTCTTATTTGTATCTTGGGAATCAAAGCAGCCTTCAGTAGTTAGGCACCCAGTTTGCTCCCTCACTGGGGCCCTCTGAAGTTTCCTGCCAGTTGATAACTTCCTCTTGAATTCGGTGGACTAGGACAGGTACTTTGGTAATGACCCACTCCTTGTAATGATCCGTCCAAGCTCAGTGAGATATATGGGATCGCAGCTGCGGAGGTAAGTGGGGATGGTTCAGGTGGAGGGTTCACAGTCGCACTTTAATGTAGTGAGTGAAGTCGGAACCCCTATCACATCATACACCATCGGTTTAGCAGTAGTTTTTTTTTGTTGAGAAAATAATTTATTGTTTTACATATTAAAGCACAACGGTGCACGCTATTTGTGTCCAACGAGGGCACCAGGCATAGCTATGCATACAATAATACATCATACAGCTATGCTTAATGGTTAAATAGAAAAATAAAAAAAATAACAATAACAACCGTTACTACAGGTCAAAAGGGGATGCCCCCTCGGGAAACTTCCCAATTACAGGCGGGGGAAAAAACAAAATTCCCTACATAGCTCGCTTGGCCAAAACCATCTGCTCCTTTACTTAGTTGCTTGGGGCCCGATCACCTCCTGTTTATTGTAATAAAACATCTCTTTCAGTGTGGCCTCTCCTGGGCTGTTCAGATGACTCTGGCTCCAATTTTATCTAGGTGCTCCATTTGGGCATCATGTCCCCCTCAGACTCTTGCTGCATAGTCTACCGCTGAGTTCGTGCATTCCAGCCAGCTATCCCAAACTTTATGAAATTTGTTAGGGCTTCCCCTGTGGGCATATGTGTCCTGATATAGAGGAAGATTATCATTTACCAACTTCTTCCAGAAGGACAAGTCTGGCGGGGCCGGCTTCTTCCAGTTCATGGCTATAGCCTTGCGGGCATAAAACAAGGTCACACCTATCAGCGTGCGTTCGGACCTGGTCGGAGCTACATTCTCCACCAGGCCCAGAAGACACACCTTAGGCACAGTGGCAGTGACAAAGAGGTGACCCCTGACATAAAGTCCACTATAGAGCCCCAGAATGAGGTAATGAGGGGACATTCCCAAAAAACATGGAAGAAGTCCCCCTCCTGACATGTGCATCTCCAACAGGATGGAGAGATGGCTGTGTTCATTTTATGTAAACGGTAGGGAGTGAAATAGGCTCTATGCAGAATTTTAAATTGTACCATTCTATGCCTTATTGCGACCAATTGTTTAAACGGTTCATCCCAGATCTCTTCCCAGTGCTCCTCATCCAGACTGGGGATGTCCACCCTCCTTGGCTTGTAATGCTGATAGGTTGGAGGAAGTCAGGGTCTGCAGTAGGGATGCACCGATACCGATACAAGCATCGGTATCGGCCGCGATACCGAGTATTTGCATGAGTACTCGTACTCGTGCAAATACTCCAATACATAAAACGAGTACCTGTGCCACGTCCGCCATCTTCAGGGACCCGAATCCGCCGCACACAGGACCTCCATCTCGTCTTCAATAAAGCAAGATGGCCGCGACCTCCTCTGTCATCTGCTCCATTCTGACCTCTTCTCCCGCTGATTGGCCGATTGGATGATTGACAGGCTTCCTCACCAGTCAGGAGTGACTGGTGAGGAAGTCTGTCATCATCCAATCGGCCAATCAGCAGGAATATCGGTGCATCCCTAGTCTGCAGGGTGCTGTAGAAACCAGAGGCAGGTTTAACCAGTCCCTCCGTCCTTGCAAGTGATTCCAGGGGGGACTTGCCCAAGCTGATCCTACCTCCCGGAAACTGAGAGCCGAAGGCGTGAGAGAGCTGTAAGTAGCGGAATCCGAATTTGGGTGGGATGGGGCGGCGACTGGCTAGATCGGTGAATGACATGCTATTAGTTTGATGTTACGCTTTGCCCAGAAAGCAGGGTCAGGAATGGTATAGAAGTGGGGCAGTTGGGGGTTGTTCCACAGGGGGGTTTCTGGGGATATGTCCGGGGCAGCTTTAGAGCCCCAGGCCGGCCCCGTGCGCCAGACCCTTATAGTAGTGCACATAGATGGAATAAGAGGGTAGGGGGCTCTTGGTCCTCTATATAATAGGCCAATCAGTGCCTCCACTGATTTCAAGATGGCCGCCTCCAACATGACCGAGGAATTGCTTACATCAGCCGAGAGCCACCAGTTGGTGGTGACCAGTTGGGTAGCCAGGAAGTATTTATGGAAGTCCGGTAGCGGCAGGCCTCCCTGGGTAGTGGGGCGCATGAGTGTTGTGAGTTTATACCTCGGGGGCTGAGTCCCCCACAGGAAGGAGGATACAATTTGATTAATTTGATGAAAATAGGGTTTAGTTATCCATACCGGGGAGTTACGAAATATGTATGTGAATTTAGGCAGTATCTTCATTTTAACTAGGTTAATCCTCCCCAGGAGGGACAAAGGTAAGTTCGCCCATGTCTTCAGTCTCTGCCGCATATCACCCAGGATCGGCAGTATGTTGAGTTTGATAAAATCCTGAGGCGAGCCGGATATCACCACCCCTAGGTACTTGAACGAGTCCACCCAGGAGAGGTGCGGGACCGCTCTGGGAACAGACCTGGCCTCCGCATCAATTGGGAATAGTATTGACTTGTGCCAGTTGACCCTGAGACCCGACACCTTCGAGAATGCAGTGAGGACATCTAAGGCTCCTTGCAACGAGGGTCCCGGGTCGTTAAGGAACAAAAGCAGGTCGTCCACGTACAGCACCACCCTCTCCTCCAACCAGCCGACTCTAAGACCCTTAATATGAGGGGATGTCCTCAGAGCTTCGGCTATGGGTTCCATGGCCAAGGCGAAGAGAGTGGGCGACAACAGACACCCCTGCTTAGTTCCCCTGCAGATAGGGAAAGGAGCTGACAACTTATTCCCAAGTTTTATGGAAGCCATAGGACCACTATACAATAGTTTAATCCATCGAGTGAATGCTAAAGGGAATCCTATTTTGTTTAGTGTGGCCCACAAGTATGTCCCTTCCACTGTATCAAAGGCCTTTTCTATATCAAGGGACACCACCACCCTGGTTCCGCAGTTGTCAGTGGACCTTCGGGGCATAAAGCCTGTTTGGTCCGAGTCAATCAGGCTATCCGTCAGTTGGTTAAGTCGCACACTAAGGGGTTTGGTCAAAATTTTCAAATCACAGTTAAGCAGAGCAATGGGCCTGTAGGAGGCACAGTCAGTCGGGTCTCTAGGTGGCTTGTGAATTAAGATCACATGGGCTCCAGTCATAGAGGTCGGTAAACAGTCTGCCTCCAAACACGAAGCATACATCTCACATAATCTAGGGACCAGGAGGTCTGCATGTGTTTTGTAAAATTCCATAGGTATACCATCTGGGCCTGGTGTTTTCCCGTTAGGGAATGAGCGCATGGCTGCGAGTACCTCAGCTTCAGTTATAGGCTTCGTCAGGAAGGTTCTCTGCCCATCTGTCAACCATCCCAGAGCTACTGAGTCCAGGAGAGAGCGCAAGTCCAGAGACTCGGCCCCCACCAGCAGCGTGGATGAGTAGAGGGTGGTGTAATATTGCCTAAATACCTCAAGGATGGCATCTGGGGATGTAATAGATGTGTCCGGGTCAGGGCGAATCTCAGCCACCACCGTTTGAGGCCGGGCCGCTTGGGATAGCATCGCCAGCAGACGCCCATTCTTATCCCCATTTTCAAAAAAATGTTGTTTACGGTTATATAGGTCCGTGCGCGTTAGGTCCGCGAGGTGCAGGCTGAGCGTGCGTCTTGCTGACATAACAGCATCAAAATTGTCAGGAGTGGGGGCCAGCCCATAACTAGAGAGGCAGTCCGCTTCCTTAGCATGTAATTCATCCGTGCGTGCTGAGTCCACCTTTTTAATTGCCTTCTGGAGGGACATGTAGTCTCCTCTCATACATGCTTTGAATGCATCCCACACAACACCAGGCCCCGCGGTGGAGGCGTTCAGCTCCCAATACTGCGCAACAGAGGGAGGAATAGCCTCCAGAGTCATAGGGTGGGAGATCCAGTGTGGGGCCAGACGCCAAAGAGCTCTATCCCTTTTCTGACTGGTTCTGAGGGTCAACCACATGGGACAATGATCCGATAATCCCCCTGGCAGGTACCCAACCTCTCCGATGTCAGGCAAAAGAGCGCCACTGGCAAATGCTAGATCTATGCGAGATGCGGTCTTGTAAGATGCGGAGAAGCAAGAGTAGGCACTTGTTGTGGGGTTCCTCCATCTCCACACCTCAGTGAGACCCCCAGTTCATGCCCAATCCCCCAAGTCGGACAGATCCCACAGAGCCAGATCTATCCAAACCCGGGGCAAGCGTTGAATTAAAATCCCCCATAAACAATAACTTTGCCGGACCTTGAGAAGAAATCTTATCTAACAATGCGTATAATACCGTAGAGTTATACGGCGGAGGTAGGTAGACATTGACAATAATATATCTCTGCATCCACATGGTCAATACCAAAATAACAAATTTCCCATTAGGATCAGTGTGAATCTCCTGAATAGTGCATGGCAAAGATTTGTGGAGCAAAACTGAGACTCCTCTCAAGTATGCAGAGTGCGAAGCATGAAACGACCGCTGTACCCATGGGCGTCTCAAGGCCAGCAACCTATTCCCCACTAGGTGGGTCTCTTGCAAAAGTAGGATGTGTGGATTGTGTTGTTTAACATACTTGAACATCAGTGCCCGCTTGAATTTGGAGTTGAGACCCCTGATGTTCCAGGAGAGGATTTTAATCTCCTCCACACTCCGCACACTCATGAGGAAAAAAACAAATATGTAGCCGAGGCCACCTGCTCACGCCCCATATATCTTCTCCCCTCCCACTAGCAATGTTATATAAAAGCAACTGTAGTCTTAGCATGTGAGCCATCCACCTGTAGCGAAAAAAACCATCCCACCTGAAGGAAAAACAACCCTCTCCTCACCCAACCCACCCTGTTCCCACCCTGCCAGCCCAACACATAACCCCAACAGCTCTCAGAGCAAAGTGTGTCAGAAGGCTTAGGATCCCAAAAAACAAAAAATAAGTTGAACAAAGTAAAAAAGTCAACAAAAACAAAACAGTCTGCTAGGGCAGTGTAGTATACCGACTAGAACCTCTCCAAGTCCTCGAAGTCCAGGACTGCTCCTGCTCCCAGTGCTGGGGTGCTGATTAAACCAAGTGGGGCAAAAACAACTTGAAACGATGGAAGTAGTCTTACCAGGAAGATGCCATCTCCGGTTCAGGCGACCTTCAAGCGTTGTCCAGCCAAGCTGCAGCCGCCGCAGGGGTGTCAAAAAAGCGGGTGGTGGCGCCATCACTCACCCGCAGGCGGCTGGGATATAAGAGGCCATATTGCAAACCTTTCTCCCGGAGCCTCTTATGAACTTCTGTATAGGATCTGCGCTGCTGCTGTATTTCAGCCGAGACACGGGCATTTTCATAGAGTAATGTAGGATGACCTCTAGCTGCAGCCAGAACCTGGTCTCTATCCCTGTAATTTAACAGGCGAATCAGGAACGGACGGGCCGGGGCCCCCGGTTTTGGCGGGACGGGCGGAACTCGATGCGCTCTCTCCACCACAAAGGTCGGTGGTAGGACACGGAGGTCAAGCAGCTTAGCCAGGAAGGTTTCGGCGAATTCAGCCGGCGTTTTTTCCTCCACACGTTCCGGGAGGCCCAGCACGCGGATGTTGTTACGGTGTAGCCGGTTTTCGGTATCCACTGCCTTTTCCTGTAGGCCCTGGAGCTGCCGTTGTAGCCGTTGTACCTCATTCGAGTCTGCCCGCATGATCCCCTCCACCTGTGAAATCCGGGCCTCTGCCTCTCCCATGCGCGTTCGGAATTTGTCCAGATCATGGCGCAGAAAACTCACATCAGCTGAGAGGGAGTCGATTTTGTTAGTGAGCGCCTCTTTACAGGACATGATGACCGCCAGGATGTCAGCACTAGTTGGGGAGAGAGACGGATCTTCCGCACTGCTCGTCTGCGTGCTCACCGACATCTTGCTGCACTCAGCCAGCACAGCCTGCCGCCTCCGAGACACCACGAGGCCTGCCTCCCGAGGAACGAGTTGTTCTGCTCTTATTACGCCTCATATAACCCAGTTCTGAGGAGCCGATCCAAGTCAGGAGGTGTTCCGGCTCACCTCAACCCAGGTAGGTTTCAAAAAATCAGCACCAGGATAGTAGCAGGATGTTATGCGGAGTGGAGCTGCTCTGGCACACGTCTGCTCGGGATCACATGCTGGCCACGCCCCCCGGTTTAGCAGTAGTTTAGTATGAACAGGTGACTTTCACAGAACCACAATTGAACAGCATTGGGGCCTGTTGGGATTTGTAGTTCGCATGCACTAGTTCACTTCACTAGTGATGACGAACCCATGTAACTTCAGAGTAACGTTATGGTTATGATAGGACTGAGTACAGTTTATGGCACGGTAGATCTACTAGGATTTGTTAGCATCACTAATCCTGAGCATTGATATCACTAAGTGCTAGCAAGATATAGCAGTCCTATGCAGCAGTAGAATTTAGTCAGTAGTAATTAGAGAGGAGGCAGGATAGTGGAACTTCCCACCACGGTACCAGCATCAACACACCAATTGATTTTAAACATGTGCTAATGGCTACTTGCTGTTTGGTGAGAGTTCCAGTGAGAGGACGTGCTCCTGTATCCAAGCTGCCAGGAATCCAAAAGTGATAGTAGCAGGAATCCAAGAGTGTTGTAGCAGGACTGCCTGTCCCAATAAGTTCTGTGCATTCCCTAAGTAGCTTGCTCGACGTACTACTTTGCTAGAACGCCGAGCAAGTGGTCAGCCTACGTTTTTGTAGGCAGAGAGCGGTGGTTGGGGGCAGAGCCGGAGACGAGACCCGACCCGAGCGTCAACTAGCAACGGGACGCCGCTGGGCCGAGCTCGCCGCGTCATCACGCCAGCTCAGCTGACGAGCGGGGGGAGGAGTGGAGTGCTGAGGACAGCCCTGGCCGACCCCGCCATGGTCTCGGGCTTCGGAGCGGTGTTCGTTCCTGACAGTACCCCCTCCCCAAGGGAACCCTCCTGGGTCCCACGTTCGGGGAAGGTTTGTGCGGGTATTTCAAGTGAAACTGCCGCAGCATCCTGGGGGCGTGCACATCCTTCGCATCCCCCCATGAGTCGTCTTGGGTACCGTATAGTTGTGGGAGGAAAAATAGATTGCTCTATTGTATTTAAAAATAACCTCCACGGACTCAAAGATTGTTATAGAAAAAGTCTTCACTCTGCTTTATTTACATGCGCATGGGAGAATCTTTACAGACAATGCATGGAGTTGGAACGGTCCCCCCTCCTGTCTGAAAGAGTCTCTAACTAAATCTAAGGTGCATAAATCTTTTATAGTTGTTTATGATAATTCACTTCTGGCTGGGTGCCGTCTTTGCGTCATATATCCTGGTCAAGCAAGCTTCAAAGCGTTGATTTGTTAGTGCATCTTAGGCCGTCCTACCTACGCAGTTTCAGCAGTGCAATCTTTTCTTTTGTCCCAGCCAAGGACCTTGAAAAGAACACAGATTAAAAACATGTATATTGCAATTATTTTTAATTCTGAGGCTTCAATACTTTTTAACCCCTTACATCCCTTCCATTGGATGAGGTATTGGAGTTTGTTCCGGTACCTTCGTATGTCCAGTATGGCTGTGACCTAAAACTCTGCCTCACCCTCCACATCAATTGGAGGGAGATTGGCCGGAACCCGGTCCTCAAAAGTGTTGCGACGGTGGGATTTTAGGAGAGAGACATGAAATACAGGATGAATACGCATAGTAGGGGGTAGCGTTAAGCGTACCGTCACTGGGTTGATAATCGCCTTTATGGGGTATGGCCCCTTGAACAGTCGACTGAGCTGCCACGATGGTGTTGTCAGTTTTTAAATGTTTGGTGGATAACCACACCAAATCCCCTACTTGATAGGAAGGTGGGTTACGTCTTCTAAGACCATAGTAATGCTTTTGCCTTTCCTGGGCCAGCTTGAGGTTGTCTTTTATCAGGACATGGTTCTTGGTGAGTTGTGTTAGGAATTCATCGGTACAAGGAGTGTTAGTCGGCAACACGGACGAGGGTAGAAGTTGGGGTGGATCCCGTAGTTGGCATAGAAAGGGGACATTCGTGAAGAGGAACTTGCAGTGTTATTGAAAGCGAATTCCGCCAATGGCAGAAGATCTATCCAGTCGTCCTGTAAGAATGGGCAATGGCAACGCACATACTGCTCCAGACACTGATTTACTCTCTCAGTTTGCCCATTCGTCTGCGGGTGGTACGCACTGGACAATCGGTGGTTGATGTCTAATCGACTGCATAAGGCTCTCCAAAACTTTGACACGAACTGGGTCCCACGATTCGAGATGAGACGGGTTGGCACTCCATGTAAACGCACGACGTGGTTTAACCCTTTCGCTGCCACCGACGTAAGGCATACGGTGGAACAAAAGTGTTCCCGGCTGGCCAACTCAGTATGCCTTACGTCGGTGGCATTTACAGTTCTGCTATAAGCGCATGGTCGATTTAGCTTATAGCAAAACTGTTCAGCGGCTCACAAGCCGGCCCCGCCTGAGCTCATCCCTGCCTGAAGCTGCTCCATGCAGGGATGAGAGACTCCATGGATCCCCACTGCTGTCCCCCACTTGTAGGGTCTGTAGCAGTGGACAGAAATGTATTTATTTTTGTGCACTGATACTGATTTTAGGGCTTTATCGATTAAATTGTGTATTTTTATCAGTTTAATATTAATTTGAGAAACATTTGCGCAATTATCGCAGGGCCTACAAATTTAGTAGCACCATATTTTTATTCTACCGGGCCTGCACTTTCAGAAAACATATGGTTTGGGGGGTCTTTTACAAATGCTAGCAACGCAGCAGTTGAAAATCAAATCAATGGGAAATGAGTTGCCGGCATCTGGAGCTGGCAACTCTTTTCCCTGCTGGCTCCAGGCAGGGATCTGCGGAGGAGCAAGTGTCGGCTGGCGGGGAGAAGCGCAACTTTCAGGATGGCCGAGCGGTGAGGAGAACGGAGCCGCTGCCATCCTGTCAGTTTCCGGATGACAGCGGCTCTGTGCGTGGCCAAACGGAAGATAGATAAATATCATTGATATTTACCGATCCTCTGTGCAGCACAAACACCGGAGTGATCGGCTGATCACTCCAGTGTTTGTAAATAACTGGGGACACATAGGGGGTTATTCACAAAGCTGCCAAAGGCAGCCGTGTGATTAACCAACACGAAGTGAAGTGAGCCGAACGCTGTTCGGCTATTCACTTCAGGCTTGTACAGCTGATTTCAGCCGTACACCGGCTTGCTGTGGCTGGGTTTGGGTCGGCCGACCCGAAGTGCAGAAGGAGTTCAACTCGGCTGAGCCAAACCTCTGGCAGGCTACTCGCTACTGTTCGGCCTATTCTCATAGGGGCCGAACAGCAGTGAGTGAATAGCCAAATGCCGCCGAGCGCAATTCGGCTCAGCTATTCTGCTCGGTGGGGAAGACATTTTGGGTGCTGGTTGTGAGGAGCAGGACAAGGGTTAGGGTGCTGTTGGTAAGGAGGAGGAGGTATGTTGAGGCAGTTTCAAGGGGGGCATTTCCCAGATATAAGGGGAAAATTGGAGGATCTGCTTTGAGAATGTGATCTACTAACAACCTCTTTGCCACATTTTCCAGTTGACAGGCCGACTACAGACACTTACAGGCATCTTCTGAACCACATGATTGCTGACTGTATCGTAATATAAGGAATGAGCATTGGGGTGTAGAAGATGAGGAGGAGGAAAAGTATTGGGGTGCTGGTGGTGAGGAGAAGGAGGGGGGTTGGGGTGCTAGTGAGGGGGGGAGGAGGGTTGGGGCACTGGCGGGGAAGATATTTCTGCAAAATATTTAAGGAAATTACTATATGCTAAATTCAATTATTATCAATTATTGAGAAAAATCCCAAAGCAAAAGCAGAAAAACTAACAGCTGGTTAGGCTGGCCATAGACCTTATAAGACTGTTGTCTTGCGATGGTTTTAAGGTAATTTAAAAAACGCACGATCTGTCTATCTTGGACAGGCAGATCGTACTTGCGCACACTGGCCCGTGCGGCATTTGTCTTAGGAGCAGGCCACAAACCCGCCGACAATCGTACAAATGGGCGGGTTTTCGAGCCTGCTCGTAAGGCAAAAGACGTGCGACTGTACAGTAGAAACGGTCACACGCCTTCCATACACCTTGCGATCATCGTACGATTGCGGGATTTCCCGCGATTATCATACGATAATTGCAAGGTGTATGGGCACCTTTAGAGGAAACATTTGCATTTTTTTTTAAAGGGAGGCCTTACCAACATAAAATAAAAACTATACCCAGAAAATTTACAATAGCACTATCAATATAACATAACAAAGGAGACCCTACCAACATAAAATAAACAATATACCCCCCATAAAAAGGAAAACCCCAAAATACCACCCCCTGTGAAACAAAAGCCACATGCCCTTTATATTAAAGGGAAGTCTTGCAGCAAAAACACAGGGACACTTCTCTTGCGGTGATGGCTTGCTAGAATAACACTTTGTAGGAATGGGTGGAAAAGGCTGTGTCTGAAGTGCAGAGAGGCCAATGGTCTCTGAAACAAGATAGAAAGGGCAGAAACCTGACCTTTGATAGCACTGGAACCCAAACGCTGGTTCATACCATACAATTTCCCACTTGCCATCACTCTTTTTTTATGTTTTTTTTTTAAAAATGATGTACTTTTTTAAAAATGTTTTCCTCATAAGACTGTCCCTACCCTGATCAATCAAACAGTAACAGCAAAGCTGTAACTAAAACACTTACAAGCAATTATATCCATGGACTACTTGGTGTCACAGGTTTACCACTGGCTGGAGGTGAGCCCAATATGCTTTTGAGGTACTAGACTGCCCTGCTGTATGTATCATGTCAGGGAGGGCCTTACCACAGCTGCGGGGATTGGTGGCTAAGAAGCTCAATTTTAATAGCTTTGACGAGAGTGTGCGGTGTTTTGGGTGCACATTGTTGTTACATATTTTTAAAGGATGCGGTTAGGTGCTGCAACCAAAAAGCAGCTCTTGAGTGGATTGTGAGCAACTATTGTCTCATACACTCTACTCACCCCAAGCTAAAGGTTCTAATGTAAGGAAAACTGGTCAGCAGCAGGACAATTGAAAGTACTAAAGTATAATTTTAGGCTCAAATGTACTTGCAAGAAAAACACAGTCCGGGCCTTTATTCCTCATTCACACAGCAAGTGTAGGCCCATACAGAACCGTGAGGCATGCCATTCCCGAGAAGGACAGGTGCTGCGTGTCATTGTATGCAGCAGCCTTTTCTTTTCTATGGGAGTACATGCTGCACATCCGTGCGGGTGCGGGTGTCCGTACTTGTATGCAGACAGGATGGAAGTTTTTATTGTTTATACAGTTGCTGGTTGCAAAGTAGCTTTCAACTGTTTTAATTAAGTTCCGTTTTAAGGTAAGATCAGGTGTTAGCTCCTTTAAACATAATCCTTCAGGTTTAAGTGTGTTTGTAAGACTGTCACTCATGGCACAGTAATAAGGCACTATTTTGTGGCTGCAAAGGACTGTGTATACTAAAATTAGGGTCAGACTATATTTAACTGTGCCACCTTAAGCCACACTAAATATTTAGCACAATGTAGACATGCTTGTTTGTGCCAACTGGATGTTTTTTTCTTTTCAGGATGTCCCTTCTTCTCAACATTTGACATTGGGAGATATGTGTTAATAATTAGTTAAAATACAAAAACTTTAGTGCCCACATAGGGCAGTGAATCTGACATTCAACAGGAATTCAATGTGTGTGAATTTTCCAGGTGTGTTTATAAATGACAGTGCTTGATTTACCACAAATGAATTTTTTGTCAAAGTCACATTATCTGCTTTATAACAATGCCCTTTTGTGTGTTTCCTTTCCAGGTGTGATTCACTTTTTTGAGGTAAGAACAATTGTTTTTCTTGCTTCTTTTAGCTGTCTTCTAGACAGGTGCACAGCATAAAAAATTGTTTCGATGAAACAAATGAAAAATAAAAACATTTTCATTCGTTTTGTTTGACGAAACAAATCTTATGCTGTTTTTGATTCAGAGGCAACGAACCTCTGAATCTGAAACCGCACATTTAAACAGCAGAAAGCACGGCTGCCATATCAGCCACCGCTGCCATCTTGAAGGCGGAGTGCATGGCGTCACATGTATGATGTTATGTGCACGTGTGGCACCATGTGATGTCATGATGCCCTCCGCATCCAAAATGGCGGCGCACTGATATGGCTGCCGCGCGTTCTGCAAACAAATTATAATTTGCTCAAATATATTTTTCGGATATTGGGGCATATAATAATTCGTAAATTCGGACGAACTGCCGAATCAACGACATTTCAGAATTTAGCTTCCTACCAGTTCAGACTAAACTCTTAATAAAAACAAATTGCTAAATCCAAAAGCCCTGAACAAGAAGAGCCATTTAACTTTTATTAGGTTGCGTTTCCTACAAATTGTGCAAAACAGTATACAGTTATAGTTTATAGGGATGTAATTTTAAAGTTAGAGAGTGAAGGTCAGATGTGGAGGGACAATGCAAGCTGAGATTAGACAGATCCTGACAGTATCTGCCCCTCCTCTCCACCCTGTCCAATCAGAGAAAAATAGAGAAGACATTCTCTGAATGGCGGCACTGCCCAGCAAGTGACTCCTTGTGCTCACTGTGCAGAGGGAGAGCCCATGGAGTCACAGTAGGCCAGTGCTGACTGTACATAGCACTGACTATTAAAGTAATCTCTAGCATTTACAGCAGCCCTCAAGAGATTAGATATGGATACTTACATGTTACATTGAATCAAGCTGGACCAACATAAGTATCCATCCAAATGATCAGCTTTAAGCCAGTCAGCTATAGCTCTAATGATAATAATAATAGAAATAATAACAAAAGTGTTAAAAGAAGCAACGTTCTTATTTATTTTATAATGAAAGCAAAACTAACAAGTTTATAAACATATCTAAATGAATGTTACAGAAGAATTACAATAAAAGAGCAAAGATAATACGTTATGCAGAATGTCCATCCTTTGAGTTCTCTATCTTGGCTGGGGCCGAGAGCAAGAGAAATAGCTGGGCTGTTGCGTTGATAACACACAAGACTGCATTCATACAAATAAACACCCACATCGGCACCCCTTTGCTCTGGTGGCCTCACAACCCGCTTGAGAGTCCTTGGTACAATCCTCATTTTCATATGATTCTGCCACACTTGCTGACTTCCTCCAGCAGATGGCGCCATCATACTGCGGGCAAATTTCCTAACTCAGCTGAATTTAGGCTATAGCCTGGCCTTTGATCTCTCAAAGATAGGCAGCAAGCAGATCTTGTCATCATTAGCACTGCAGGGCATCTCAAGGGTGCTTTGATGCAAATCCTCTTCCCAAGGGCTATAATGTAAATTCAGTCCAGGGCATATATAACCCCCACAAAATACTACAGGGTGTCATGTGTGATTTCTTCTCCGGGAGATGGGATCTTCCCTAAATTTGCATTTGCTGGTCTTAAAATGCATTCAATATTAATAACAGGTGGCATATTGATAACTAAAAACAGCTTCTAGTTGGCCATACATGAGTAGAATTATGTTCCTTTTTCTTAATGGTTAATGAGGTCTAATCAACGTTTGTTTTTTGACCATAGTGACAAAGAAAATCAAATTTGTTTCAATCAATTTTTTCCCAGTTTCTTATCTGAACTGTAAATTACATTTACTAAATGTGATTTTCATTCAAAAAAATCATACACATTGTAAAGTGTGTGTGTGCTAGGCACAAACAGAATATATCTGGGATTCCATTAAAGTAGCAGATCTGGATGAAATTTTAAGAGGTTTTCGACTATATGAGTTGACTCAAGGATGACAAGATTGAATGCTCTGATGAACGATTTCAATTGCATGTTGAAACAAAATTCTGTGTATGGCAAACTTTAATTACAATGTCAATAGCTATATGGATATCAAATCACTGTTTCATAGTTGTGCTGATATATACAAAATGTAGCATAGTATGCAATGTTATATATGTGCAATAATCATTAAAGTTTTATTTTGTATACTTAATAAGACATAGTTCTATGTTCCTCTTGTTGGATTGTCTCCAGTTTAAGGGAAAGTAAAGCTTTACTCAACAGGAAATGTCTTACTGGCAGGATCACCAGGTGAAAATAAAGGAAAGAAAGACAGAAAAAAGAAACCTAATGTAGCCACTACATATAAGGACTGGTAAGCTGCAATATATTACATTTTTGTTCTTATGGTTTAGATACGCTTCAATTATTTCAGGTGCCCAAAATGCCCAGGTGTTTTTAAATATAGAGGCTTCCTGGATTAGATAGGTTGAATGCTTGGGGCTATATTTAGGTATTTTCCACTTCAGAGTTGCTTTAATGGCAAAATACCCTCTCGGTTTGAAGAACATACTCTCCCTATCACCCCCTAACCTAGAAAAACCAAATAAAGTTATATATTTTTTTTAATTAGCGACTTGTTGCAAACAGGTGGTCTCAGGTGGAGGTCCTGCAGTAATTAAGCAGCGCAGTGGGCTGGCATATTGAGGAAAATAATTGGAGCATTATTCTTCTGAGTATGATTATAAAAGTGGTCATCACTCACTGGTAGTGTATGATGGCTTTGGGCTCCCACCTGTCATTTAACATGTGCAAACGTGGAGGAAAATCACGCATCTTTCGGGCTGCGTTTGGGGTGCCATTATTGGTCATGGCACAGGAAGCATGTTTTGCATTTTTGACGCGTTTTGCGAATGTGCATCAAAGTATGCATTTTTTGCATATTTGCCGCCGTATATGAAACACTCAGGTGTGAATGAGGCCTAAGGCCAGAGAACATGGGGCAAAGGTACAGTCAGCTACATTTCAGTTTCTCCCAGCCAATGAGTCAATGAGGCAGGCAGCTATGGGGTGGGCTACTGGAAGTGCATGCTAGAAAAATGCAAAGTCACAAATGATCAATCCAGAGAGCCCAATATAGCGGTAAAAATACCTGTTTCCCTTCACCAATTCAGAGGCCCAGAGCATGCTTTGTAATTTATTTATTCTTTTTTTAATTTACCTAGGCAGGTATTGTCAGAACTACAAGTGGACCTAATACACTGACATTGATAGGTGCCACAGACAGACGTTGAGATGTTGCTGGTTGCAAATTGTGCTAAAATCTGCTCTTAAGTTTTGTGATTTTTAGTTACTCCTCTGCCATTTGAAAATGTCTTGTTATCTCACATTTGTCACAGTTCATACAACAAGGAATGAGATTCTTGTCATAAGCTTCCTTTTTTTGAAGTTCAGCAGATTCTGATTAAGTGGACAGATAAATACAAACACCGTGAGCTCCAAATCCGACTAAAGCACAATTACAGCCTTAAAGCTGAAGATCTTGTTAAGCGCCTCACAAGCAATTAGTTGTAATTAGGACATCGTTTGGAATATGATGTGTGATGGTTCATTGCAGGAATGGCAAAAGCACAGCAGAACTGTTAACTAACAGAGGAAACTATGCATCAAGCCACAGGGTTATGAAAAGAAAAACAAGGCAGAAAAAAGTAAGTCAGTAAAAAGTGCTAGTGCAAATAAAAAATGTGTTACTTGTTCGGGATACATACGGTATATAATATAAAATTGTGTATCAAATAAGTGGATTTTAACAGCTAGTCTATATTTTCAATTATATGTACTGTTATTCCACAGACATAGAGCCATACTGACCAAAATAATTATAAAGTAAATGAAAACCTATTGCAATTAATTTTGTTTTCATTATATTGTAAACATGTTTTCTTTGTATCCTATAATATAATTAGTGTTTGGTCATCAAACTCGTTTCCAGCTTCGATAAGATCCTCATTGTAAAGGTAGTCTTTTTAACTTCTAGAAATATGCAATGAGGTTTCTCAAATAAAATTGTTAATGCAAATACATCTGTCATGAGGAAAATATAAAGGATGCAATTCATGGCTTCCTTCTAAAAATGTTAGTTGCCTGGCTGGGTCTAATGTTAATGTGCGTATCAAACTCAGAACAGGCACGTGCAAATGAATTCAGAACAAAATCAGAATTTCCTATATGATCTTACTTGATAAGTGAGAAAGCATTTTCCGAAGGGCGACAATGGCAGCCTACATACATGTCAAGTGTCCTTTAAATACCAACTCATGTAATGATCAGGTCAACTTTGCTCAGATTGGCTGAAGCACATACCCAGTGCTTTAGACATTTAACACTTAAGCTGAAGTTCTTTTAACTGGAGGACAGCAGAAGCAGTTCTGCTGCATTTGCTATCATATGATTGGCAAAATGCTTTAATTCTATGGAATTTTCCAATGCTCCAGTGTAAAGTATATATATGAAAACATGTGAGAAAATGTTATGCAAGAGGTGATAGGTAAAAATAAATACTTTACTTGTTTGCTATAATGAATCCAGTTTAGAACTAATCTTTGAGCTTCTCTCTAGACCTTTTCAGAATACAGTATTATAGATAAGGAGGCAACTGATGCCAAGGCCAAATAAATGGTACAGGAAGAGACCTTTGTGACTGGTGCTGAAAATTTTCCACTAAAGGCCACATCTGATTAATACTGGAATGAGCAAGCGAAGAACACCAGATGCAGAACCTTTGGTTACCACAAGGCAGATTGCAGAGGGGCAAGTGAGGTGGACATCCAAGTACAGAGGACACCCTGTTGGAGACAGCAGTTAGTGAATTAAAATATATTAAAAGAAAACAGCATTATAGAGATAGAGAGTAAGGCCTACTTCAAAACCCAGTTTAAAGAGCATGATGTGCAAAGTGCATTACAGTTGGCCATACATGTAACAATTGACTTTGTTTGACAACTATGTAGTGTGACAACCTACCTGATTGAATATACATTGAATTGTTTTTTTTATGTGTGTGGTCATCTTAAAACAGAATTCATGGCAAACCTAATCACTATTGTAGGTCACTCTACTATTTTTGATTTAGCATTACTGCTTCTTGGGTCAGCTTTAGCTTACTGAATAGTGGTGATAAATGAAAGATCAATTGTTTTATTAGGATTCTGAATCGACGTATGTTGCCCATGTGAGTGTACAGTGGGGAAAAGGTATGTAAATATCAAGATTGGTAATACTTAATTGCAAATCCTTTGCCAGGTTTGCCAGTGAACAAACTATAGAGTATATGTACAGTATGTCAACTGTGTATTTAGCTGTTTGCCTGGGGTTTTGCTTTAACCTGTAGTAAAATTAAATATGGCTGTGGCTTGTAGCACATCAACTAGCTGACCTCACGCATAGACATCTTTTCATTGCTTCCCTAAACATCTGCACTGTGCTGCAAATAAAGAGCTCTGGCAGGGGTTTTTCTCAAATATAATCATATAGGGGGTTTCTTTCTTTTGTCTAGTTTTATTTTTTTCCATTTACCACGATTAAAATGATATTAAAGTCAAAATGTTTTTAAACTGTTTCAAATGCTAGTGTGTTGCAAACAGTGCTGGTATTCTTCATCTATTACGGCACAAGGCCTCCCCAGTCGCTGCAAGTCATATCAGTGATGTGAAGACAAGGGAGGGGGAGCAGCGGTGCCTGGCTGGAACACAGACCCTCCAACAGATGTTAAGAATAGCATCACTGTTTGCAGTATACTAGAAGCTCAAAATGGAAAAGAAAAGGGAAGCCACAGCTACTCCAGTGTGAGTAGATTACTCATAACTTGCATGGGGTGATGACAGGGTGTATTATAGTGAAATATCATCCTACCATTGCTGACCCACCTTCTGAAAATGCTAGCTGCCTGGCTGTAATGCTCACTACAGGCTTCAATATTTTTGGGTTACTAACCTGGAACAAGCATCCATATTAGAAAATATTTAATATACTCATTTTCATTGCTACTGTAGAAGTAAACAGTAATTGACACTGAAGACCACATGACTCCTTTACTATTAGTGGATTATTCTAGAAATTTCTTAACACATGTTACAATACGTAAGCTTCAGTTCTTACAGCTGTTTAATCAATCTAAACCAGGGGTCTCAAAGTACCGGCCCGTGGACCAACTCCGGCCTGCGAGCCGGTACTAAGTGGCCCGCAGCCAGCTGACAAAGTCGGGCACACGATCACGGACCGCGTGCCCGACTTGCGGGTGCAGCTACACGGTCTGCATCTCTGATGGATGCAGACCGCAGAGCTGCTCCTGTAAGCTCTAGCCGGAGCTCTGTCAGTTCTGAGCTCTGGCCGAATCATGGATGATTAGTAAGATCTGCACGAGACCTTACTAATCACCACTAGATCACCAGCGAACGATGATGTGCCTCCTCCCTGCACGGATGAAAGCAGGTGAGGGGGCATGGAAGGAAAGGAGGGAGGGGGGCTTTATTAATATGTGTGCTGGGGGGGTTGGGAGGGAGGGGGGAAGTATATTATGTGTACCTGCAGCAGGAATCCCTTATCTGGCGTTTACATGCAGCAACTGTCACCCATTAAAATTAATGATCGGGTGACAGCTGCTGCATGTAAACGCCTACATACCGCATGTAATTGTATGTGATATGGTTACATGCAGTTTCAAAAACAATCACTATCCCTGGATACACAATTGTGTATCCAGGGATAGTGACAGATTCCTAACTGCATGTAATCCTTTCACATATGATTACATGCGGTGTGCAGGTGTTTGCATGCAGCAGCTGTCACCCGATCATTAATTTGAATGCGTGACAGTTGCCGCTTGTAACATGTGCAGACATTAAAACTGGTACCGTGTATAGTAGCAGCCCCCACGGGACTAAAAAATGTGTCCAGCGGCCCCCAACTAAATTGAGTTTGAGACCCCTGATCTAAACCCTTTATCAACCATGGCTTTCTGAAATGCTGGGGTTCCTCCAGAGATTGCTAGCTGTTCCTTGAGCAGTGTACCAAGACATTCCTTCCACTGGTCACCAATTTAAGGTCTCATCTTTTCCACTGACCACTAGGGATGAGCTTTGGCTTCAAGTTCATCAAGAGTTCAATCTGAACTCATCCTGTTCCCATTTCAGGGTACAAACTTCAGCTGTTGACATTTTTTATTCATTTTCAACTTTTTGGGGGGGAATGAGTAATAAGAGGTACTATTGTACCCCACATCCTCTTGGATACCTGATGTGGAGATGAGGCCCTTGTCCTTTTAACATGAGGACAAAGTGGCTTGGTGGGGAGGCTTTGCTGCCTTCCCTAGCAGAGTGCATTTCCAACATTGAAGG
>NW_017309407.1:63905-68854 GCF_000935625.1 Nanorana parkeri
GGGGGGGGCATGCTTGTTAACAAATATCAACCAGTCGGGGATCCATCATTTTGCAGTGGTGTTCTTCCCCCATGGAAGTGGTCAGCTACTCTTGCCCTTTTTTTAACAAGCGTTTACAAATTAGCCTTGAAAAAGGCCCCCCAAAAATAATAAGATGGCTCCCATAGACTTAAAGGAGGTCAGCGCTGTGTTTTGGGATCGTGAACTTCCTGCCCGGTTTGCTCATCCTTACGGACCACCAATGTGAGGGCACAACTCCTACTGACCACCATTGTAACGGGCAACTTTTCCTATGATTTACAATACAATGGGGGGCATTTTTAGGGCCACTGCCTACGGGCTTTGAGCTTTTGTCAATTACATCAGTTTGACATCGTTTTAAGAGGCTTCTGAGATCATTCACGTGTATTTGACCCTTCTTTCTAAAATGCATCTGACCTGCTTCAAGCGAGTATTGCATTACCAAAGACTTGTATATGTATTGCTCAAAATATTCTAGGCACACCACATTACCTAAACCTTTTTTATTATATCTACAACTTACTGATCATGCTAATGTACCATGAACTGTAGATTTAATCATTTTTGGCAGACATTTCCTGAAACCCATACATTATTTTGAAGGTTTCTTTAGGGTAAAAAAAAGTTGAGAAAGGCTAATCTAAACAATCATAATCAATATTTTATTCTGATAACTGTATAAAAATAACTAGCTGTAGAGGGGTGTATGAGGTACAAAACAAAAAATTTCATCTTAACACTTTGGGCACACTTAACAATTTCAGATGTTCCTCTCCTCTCCTCTCGACAAGCAATAGCTCTGCCAGGTGTGCTTACAATGGTTTAAACTTTCATATATTTAATCAATGGTTTAAAATATTGCTGAAACTGCATAAGTATCCCTGGCACAAGATTAGATGTTCTGTATATGGACATCTAAATAATGCCAAAAAAAGAATTTGATATACAGAAGTTTTTGCTATATTTGCTTGTATTAACAACCATTCTCAGAATACAATATTTCTAGTGACAGAATTACCTACTCAGAGGTGTAGCCGCGCCGCCTAAACTTTAATTAAACAATGGCCCAACTACATGTTGTCATTAATAATATCTATATCATATATACAAATCCCTTGCAGGAGGAAAACATTTTTCCCCCTAAAGTCTATTCTAAACATTGGCATTTAAGACATCATTATGTTTGCATTGGTGTAATAAGAGTGAAAAGCACATTCTTGGGTCAGGGCCAGAGTTGGACCGTTTTGAGGGTTATGACCCAGTATACATTGCTACCTTTGAAACTTTTGTTGTTATGGCTCTGGATAAACTGGTCCCACCTGTGGATTTAAGTAATGTGACTTAGAGTTTCTAAAAAATGTGTCCTTATGATCAGAAACAGAACTACAAATTACTAGGTATTATGTAATTAGTTTTATGCCCCCTCCCTGACTCAGAGAAATTGGAAAAGTGGAAGCCTGGTACGAGCAAATTTGACCTGGAAAGCCTGCCATTTACAAACAAACTGTCCAGTACAGAGGTAAGGGTTACCCTGTACTTAGGGAAACACTTAGGGAGAAAGGAAAGAAAGAAGGAAGGAAGGAAGGAACGAACTGCCCTGAAGAAAAAGATTGACTTGCTTACTGACTTGTAGTGCTACACAAGCAAGCATCCTGTTTCTTTCTCAGCCAGGGCTGACTGCACAATCATTTGACATCTGATATCATTCTCAGGGCCCGATTCTTTGCAGTCTGTCCGAGCTAAGAAAGGAATATGCTCCCTGCACACATCTGAATCAGTAATACCCATCACATTACCAATGATTTTTCTTCTTCCCACTGTCCAAGTGTGTTGGGGCACACTTTTTCCCACTGACTTTTTCCCAGTGTCTCTTTAAACAACTGCTACCTAAACTAAAATTCTCCCCACAACCTTGCCCTTAACCCTCAGGATTTATAGCAGATGTCTGAATTGCTATAGCGATAGTTATGGCTTTGCATATAATTATTAGGAGTTAACAGTAACAACAGATTTACAGATGTATTTTTTTTATACAATTACACCTACTATCCTGGACATTTGAGGTCTAAAAAAATGTCACCTGGCTGCAAGATTCCACACAGTAATTATTGACATATTTCAGGTGCCCTTCATACTATTACAGTACATTGTACATTATAGTACACACGGTAACATATTCACATGTTAATATGTGTTGCATTAAGGCAGCCCCTTCATTTTGAAAGGGCTGGTAACGCATCAAAGCACACAGTAAAACGGGAACTCTACTTTCTTTTCTTTCCACACAATGCACAACGTGTGTTTAGTTGCATTTGCAATGTGCATTTGGGTTCCATTCAAAATGAATGGCACTGCATTCTAAAGCACTGCTAATCTTGCATTACCATGCTTTGCGATAACGTAATAAAACATCCGTTTACAGCACGTTATCACAACACAAAGGTGTGAAGCTGCCCTTATGGCCTCATTGCCTGATCATCCTGCATATAAACATATCAAAGTTTTCTTTACCGACCTTGTTACTAATGTATTTATATTTTATGTATAATATTTTAATTTTATTCATGCTTCATAAACTAATAGTTTACAAAAACAGCAGGAATATTTACCTGCGGATACGTCTTCTAGTTCTGCGGCGCTGATAATCTCCTCGAGAAAAAGCCTCCATGTTGGCAGGATGAACAGTCCAGTAATGTCCTTTTCCATTATCACTGCGTCCTGCCTTAATGAAGCACTCGTTTAAGGAAAGGTTATGGCGGACACTATTCCTCCAGCTTTTGTCCTAAGGAAACATTAATTTAGTGTAGTCAAATGCGTTATCAGTATCTCAAAATATTACTAAGTAAAGAAAATATTATGTAATACAAAATGACCCCAGATGTAATGGGGGTTCATTTACTAAAGGAATCAAAACTGTTCTCGTAACAAACTGTAGGTTTACTTAGCTTAGTAAATAAGGTGAAGCTGTGTTCACTTTAATCATCCGAGCATGCGCAAGAAAAAAATCCTGCATTTTTACAATTTTCCCTTGTAAATGATGTACATTCAATGTGAATAGATCTTCACCTTATTTACCATTTAACTGAATTTTCACTTTCTTCTTATTTATTAATTCAACCACATGAATCAATGCTTACTGTAACATTCCAAAACCACAAATAGGAAAGTAAAACATTTTGTTCAACATTTATGCTTAGGAAAAGTATTGGATCTAGCAGAGAAAGATGAAACATATGCATACTTAATAGTATGAATGAATAAATCTAAGCTTTATACAGAAAAGCTAATAATGATAAAACCACACACCATATTGGCTTGACAAATGTTTTATTTCAGGGCGAGAGATGCTCTTCTGACTTCCACATAGGCATGTAGAGGGGAACTACAGCTGCATTATAATCCCACATTTAAAATCTAGTAACCTACAGCAACCACTCAGATAGCCTGGCCTTATTTTTAAAGTAAATCATAAACCTATTAATTTCTCAAATTATAACAAAACAAGGAAATTGTTATTTCTACTAGCTTAAATATGCACATTTAAAAAGCTTTAGAAAATATCACAAATATATCAGTACTAGCAAACATTAAACCTAGAACAAACCTTTTAAAAGGTTTGTTCTAGGTTTAATGTTGCTAGAACAGTTATAACTTTCTTATCTGTTTTAATTATTTTATTTTGTACCTGGTTGTGGTAATATGGGTAGGTGTCCATGATCCACTGGTATATGTCACTTAATTGCAGCCTTTTCTCCGGAGTGGACAGGATGGCTTTTGAAATGAGAGCTATATACGATTGGTTTGGTTTTTCAAGAAGATTATCCTTGTCTTCATGTTGAGTATTTTGAGAATGTACAGTCTTTTGTTTTAACTGAAACCCGGTTACAATTTTCTCTTCAGATGTAATGCTAGTAGATGGCTGTGTGCTTGCCTCTGATTGGCCAATGATGGTGACATTCAAACTTTCCCTTTTATTATTACTCTCTGGTTTCAGTATTTTCTCTACTGTATGGTTTTTAATCATTGTGTCCTTTTCTTCGGACTGACTTGACCTTAGTCCTGTATTTGAGTGTAACCTTTCTTCAGATTTGTCTTGGCTACATGATAGGATTCCAAAGTTCTTCGTAGCCTCTTCCTTATGCTGTGATGTCCATCCCATTAATGCTCCTATAAGAAAAGATGCTCCAGTGGTATTTAAAGAAGAGGACATTCTTTCAGCAACTTCCCTATAGTAACTGCTTAGAGTTTCTATATTTGTATTTGAGCCAGTATCTTTTTGTCCAACTGGGTGCTTGACACCTTAACTGTCTCTATAGCTGTTCTTCATGCAATAGAAGCACATTACCACTACTGATAATTGAAAATAAATACAAATAAAATATAAAAAAATTTAAAGTTTATAAAAATAAATGCAAATAAAATATTTTTTAAATTTAATTTTTTTTTAAAAAAAGTTAGATTTTTTTTTCCAGTTTCGGCCTGACATTTTTTAAATTTCAGTTTCGTTTTTGAAATGCACCTCTACTAAGAATACTTATATGGTGCCTACAAGTTAATACCTTTGAATAAAAGCTTTATTTTTCTCATACTTTAATATGTTTCTTTGGGGCTTAACAAAATGGGAGTCTTTAAATGGTGCGGATATTGGAGAAATGGATGTGGCCACTGAGGGGTGTGGTTACGGAGGGGTGTGGTTACTGAGCGGTGTGGTCACTTAGGGGCGCTGTAAAGCTTTCTCTCACAGGGCGCTCAAAAGCCTAAGGCCGGCCCTGATCCCCTGCCTATTGTTGCGTGCATAGTTGCAGCCCTGACATTACTTGGTAGAGCCAAAGCCAACAGGACAGGGGACTCCGCACTTGCCACAAATATAAAGAGGGCATTAATACTGACTTGCAACTAAATGCAATCCAAAGGTGCATATGTGCATG
>NW_017309407.1:69432-69979 GCF_000935625.1 Nanorana parkeri
TTTTTAAAGTAATTTTTATTGAGTTTTCACAAGTATAAGTAAACAAACAATAGATTAGTTCTTCTCAAACATGAGAAATTTAAATAAGTCAGTACTGGTACACATTTTAGTACAAAGGATAGAACATAATAAAATAAAACAAGACATACTGAATCTGAACAGCGTAAACAAAAAGAAAAAGAATTCCAGTGCATGTATGAACATAAACATCTCAATGTGTATTATACCATGTTGATGTCATGTACCAAGTTGTCCAGGGCAGCCAGAGCTTATCGAACTTAGTGATATTTTAGTGGCAGTTTGCCAGAATCCGTTCATAGTTGTAGTGTATATGAACCGATTGTAACACTTCACCAATTTTAGGTGGTGCAACAGATTTCCAATTTCTCGTTATCATCAATTTGGCCACTAACAACATATGAGTTGTCACCACTCGGTAAGGGGGAGGCACACTGTCTATTCCCAAATTCAGAAGGGCAAGCTCGGGTTTGAGGGATAAACTCCTCCCCAGGATTTGACTGAGAATTTGGAAAATTGTACTCCAATA
>NW_017309408.1:0-6114 GCF_000935625.1 Nanorana parkeri
ATCCACACTCAATTCTAGATCTAGAAAGATAAGGGAATTCCTATCTACCACATGTGTAAAGTCCAATTTGAAGTTAATGATCCCAGTTGGGTTAATGATCCTAAGGTTTTTTCGTTTAGGCTTTTTTAAATTATACATTTTATGCAATTTCTTTTATATGTATATTATTATCACTACCATCTATATGGTTATTTCTTTCAATATTATCAGCAATACGAACATCACCAGTAATATGAATACTGTGCTATGTGGATTTGTTTTAATGTTGTAATCCCAATATGGACACGATAAATTAGGCTATACTAATAAGCCTGCATCACTATATGATATTTACCATTGCATCGTCATGTCGCATCAGTTTTGATGTATCAATTTCATGTGACTTTACATTGCAATAATATTAACACTCGACTACTGTATCTATTTCCATGTATTTTAAAAATCTTCCATGTAACTAATTTCTTTTATGTAGAGGTAATTTGTATCAATAGAAATAGGCTGCATGTGTCTATTAGTGTTTTTGAGGGCCCATTCACACTAGTACAGTGCGTTAATCACACAGTCCTGTGCGATTAACACACTGTACCATGCAATCGCGCCTAACGCGCGTTCTGATGAGGGAGGTGCATTGCATTGCCATTCATTTAAATGGCACCCCAAACGCACCTCTCGCCCACAGTTTAATTGCCCGCACTGGAACGAACAGTACCACAATGCTGTGCATTTCAGTGCAGTGTGACTTAATGACCAAGGACAAATGTGGGCCCTGAGATTACACAGGTAGAGAACCACTGGTCTAGTAGGCAAGGTTAATGGAGGAAGACTGTCTAGGAATGTGCATGTTTTATTGCACTTTGCAGATAAAGGCAGTAAAACACCTTCAGCTTGTTTTGCATAAAGATCTACAGCAATGTAATGTTCAGTTCTATGCATCCCTTCATTATTATAACAGACTATTTTCTGGAGTGTTTTGTGGCTTATCCCTAGGAATGCTTAGCAGCATTCAGTTTATATATTAGTTGCACAAAAGCAGATCTCTCTGTGTTGTGACAACATTGTCCTCTGGTGCAGAGTGCACATAGACCTTAAAGGCATATTTCACCTTTGCCAAAAAATGAATAAACACACCCACATTGATGAAAGAACAAATGTGCATTCATTACTTTTTTCCCTTGGAGCTTGGAAAGCATTTCAATCATAAACAGTTGATTGCAGGTGCAACGCTCAGGTTCCTGCAGACTGTTCCTGTGGACCCTTGGTTATGGGGCTGGATACCACTGCAAATGCTCTGACCCAAAACAGTGGCTGTAAATTGTGGGAGAATTTGATCTGTACTAGCCATATAGGTCGAAAATTACACTTATCGCCAACTTTAAATATATATTGGGTTTGATTAAGTTTTTTTATGTTTAACATAGACAACCCATGAGTTCTTTTTTCTTACTATACAATTACAAAACGTATGTGGACTACAGGTATTATCGTATTCTTGTTCAGCGTTAAGGTACCATTGACACTTGAGCTGAGCATTTTTGGAAGTTTTTAACAAAGTTTTTTTTAGCAGTTTTACAGGCACTTCAGACTTAAACATTTTATTTGTACTTTTAGCCAATGCAAAGCTATTAGGCAAAAAAAAATACTTAAAGGAGAACTATGAGGTGAGTGATTTTCACTCACCTCATAGTTCTAGCTGACCTGTGACAATGAGACTGTCACAGGTCGGCTCAGTAGATCGGGAGGTGAGCGAACACATACCGGCGTTCGCTCACCTCTCGATCCTGTCACAGCTCTCTGCTGTGACAGGGGAGGGGCTGGATTCTTCCCTCCCTGCTCCGATCCGACAGCGCTGACTGGTGGATCGGACGGGGGAGGGGGCAGGTACAGCTGGCTCTGCCTCTAGACAGGCAGAACCAGCTGTCAGTCACGCAGCTGGGCGGATCCCGGCACAATTGTCGGGATCTGCTTCAGCTGCGGCATCTCAGTATACCGCGAGCAGCTGCTCGTGGTATACTGCGGCGTCTCAGTATACCGCAAGCTGTAGCTCGCGGTATACTGAGCCTAGGGTGACGTGAGGACGCTAGTTTGTGTCCTCCCGTTACCCTAAGGAGAACTATGGGGAAAAGACTTAACCCCATAGTTCTCCTTTAGGCTGGGTTCACACCTAGGCGTATTACGCATGCACGTCTGTCGCGCGACCGTCACGCATTTTTTTAACCGCGATTCATGGTAAAAAAATCGCGCGACCGTCGCGCGATTCCGAAGGCTACTTGGCTGTATCCCAATCGAAAACGCCCTCCAAAACGGCCCATAGAAGTACATGTACTTGTTTGGGCGTCAGCCATTTTGTAGGGTGTTCAGACGGGCGGAAATACGGAAAGGTGTGAACCATACCCATAGAATACAATGGGATTTTCATGGTTGTACGGTTTGTAGAGCGTTCATAGAGCGTTGAACGCCCGACAAAACGGAAAGGTGTGAACGGGGCCTTAAAGAATAAACATTGTGTGCGTTTTTACACTTTTTTTTTAGCATTTTGAAGTCTGTTGGGGCCAAAATGCAGGACTCACAAAAAGTTCATGTACTTTTTTGAGCTACAGGAATTTTGCTACAAGTGACAGAATGCTAATTATGAACAGGGCCCATTGAAAACAATACATACATTTGTGAAGAAATACCGGATACTGAACTAAACTTGTTTTTCCAATAATTAGAAATACACGTTTCACTCTATGTTCTGCCTCTGGCATGTAGAAATAACAGGCTTGCCTAACTGCCATATCAGATTCAGCCACAAGATGAAGCTGAAGAGAAAATATTCTGGACTGTTTTTTCTTTAATAAACTCCCAATATTCCTTCAGCCCCCAAAAAAAGAAACATGTGCATCTTGGGAGTTCAGGCTCCAGTTTAGGACTTACCATGGAATCTACTGCCATTCACAGCATGTGTCTGGAAGAAAGAGCCCATTTCCTTCTTAGGCAGCATCTCTGGTATAGATGCACTTAAATGGTTTCTCTTGATATTTCTGAGCTGTCACTCTATTTATAGGTTTTATATATTGATTGTATGTTTCCATGTTCTTTTACCAGTTTCACCCCACCCTGTTTTGTTAATAAAGCATCAAGATTTCACTCGGTCTGGCTTATTGCAGAATAGGAGGGTTTAGCTTTGTGTCAAGCTATGCACAGGTCACAGGGCAATGCATAGCGGGGACAGAACACTATTTGTTGCACAACTGATTGAAACAAATAGTTGTCTAAACAGAAATAAAGGAATTATAATATCAGTGTTGGTGCAGGATGCTGTATCCAATGTGTTTGTATTTTGTTAATGCAATCTCAAATTTCCTAACAAAGACTATTATGTCATGTGTTATTTACCTTTGGTGCGGTTTATTTGTGATGATTATATGTATTCTTTTGTATGAAATAATGACTGTATTGTTATCTGTTACAGATAGACATTAACTATCTAATACTTATTTTTTTGCGTTGTATAAAAAACACCATAAAGTTATATGAAGGATTAAATAATTTTTTGGATATCCACGGTTACTAAAGCCAGAAGGGCATTCATCGGCCATGTTGTCAGACCAGTGGCCCTCCCCATTGGATGCAAACAGCATCCAAATGCCATAAACATTATAACTTTACGCAAACACTTAAATACAAACTCCCATCTAAATGCTGCAGTATATTGGTTGTCCAGAAAATATATACACATTACAAATCAAACAGATTATAAACACATCTGGAGCAGCTGTGCATGGCAACCAATTAGATTCTCTGTTTCATTTTCAAATCTTAACTGAACAAACTGAAGAGAGAAGGTGATTGATTGCCATAGGCAATTGCTCCAGATTTTGTCTGCTCCAGTTTTGATAAATTCCCCTCATTATGTATTATTAACTAAATTTGTCTAGTCTTATAAAACAAAGCAACGGTACAACAAAACAATGGCCCCCCCTCCTGTGGGTGACACACCATAAAATATTTGGCAACATATAGGAAGGTGGGAAGTTTTTAAGTTGACTCCAACTATACCTTGATCTTTACTTCTCATATGCCAAGAAGAACAGAACACTCCCACACAACGTATGAGAGTTAAAGTGACATTAAACGCTCAGATTTTTTAGCATAAAACAATACTGTAATGTGTGCCTTACTGTAATCCATGGTTGTTTCCCTTCTCTTTGCTGCTCTTCCTTTTAAATCTGTATCTGTTCTCATGCTGGGCAGAACTTCTGTTTTGCAGCACACTGCCTTGTCTCTGGAATGGATACATGGTGTCTGTGTGTAGGTTTGCAACCTGAGCCAGCACTACAGGAAGGAGGCACTCAGCTGCAAATGGAAGTTCTCCCCAAGCATGAGAAGACATGAGGATTTAAAAGGAAGAGCAGCAAAGAGAAGGGAAACAACCATGGATTACAGTAAGGCAGACATTACAGTATTGGTTTATGTTAAAAAAAATCTGAGGGTTTAATGTCACTTTAAGGTAAAACATTGTGAGAAATTCTCTAAAGATCAAACCCCTCTAACCACCAGAAAGAATAATAGATTGTTGGAGTCCTCATGTGAGCCCAGCACTCATCATCAGTTGAGAGATAACCAACATTGGGCAAGATCTATGGAGGAACAGGCGAAGGAGGTGCATCCACATAGATTGTTTATGGATGAAGGTGTCCGATGAAAGCAACCACTGTGACCACTCCCTCCCTCATTTTTAGGAACCCCTCTAAAGGTCAAGTGACGGTTTGAAAGACTAGAAGAGGATGCAGAAGAGGTTGTTAAAAAGGGCAACAAAAGGGAAAGGTGAATTTCACCAAGAAAATAAATTCCTCCACACCTAATTATAATACAATCAAATGATATAATTTGTCCTCTAAGTAAACGCAATACATTCGATCACGGCTCTGTATGTGTTTCTTAGTATGGACGACAGATGGGGCGGCCGACTTTCAAAGTGAAATGGGAAAACAGGCTCAGGGTGTAGTTTTTGAAGGAGCAATGGAAAAACATTTGTGTTTTGACCCATAAGATTTCAGTGTGTAACGGTAATCAGGAGACAAAACTATAACATCTTCAGTCACTGGTACAGAATGCCTGAGTTTTTGCATAGGATTGATAAACAGATATCACCTTTGTGCTAAAGATGCTCGGGAAACACTGGATCCCTTATACACATATTCTGGTCTTGTCCTTCCATCCAATCTTTTTGGAAGTGGATGCACAAGCTCATCTTGAATACTGTTAAAGGATAGGTGCAGTTTAAACCTGAATTTTTTAGATGACTATATATGGTTCTCCCTAGATGTGACTCCTTTGTATAACTCTATACCCCACCGTGTGGGTCTTTCTGCCCTACATTTGTTTTTGTCCAAAGAGCAGTGTCTAAAAAGCCACCAGGCTAACTTCCTGGTGGAATCAGCTGATTTAGTTTTACATCATAATTACTTCATTTTTGGGGGGATTTTGGGAAGCCCTATATATTTGGGAACACAATCCTTTCACTAGGCATTTGGGCTTCTATGGATGCTATATTGATAACTAGGGATGCACCGATATATCGGCGGAAAATTGCACTTTTGGCTAAATGCCGAAAGTGCTATTTTCCTGCCGATACATCGGCGCATCCCTGCTTTCTTTCCTCCCCGCTGGGCGCTGCTCTGTGTCCCAGCGAGAGGAGAGAAAGTGACAGCCGGCCGAGTGGTGCGGGAGGAGAGCGCTGTGAGCGGCCGGTGTCTCTCCTCCCACACCGCTCAGCCTCCTATCACAGTCCAGCAGAGCAGTGTGTGGGCAGAGACAGCACGCAATGTCACAAGAGGCGGAGCTCACCTAGAAAAAATGGTACCTGCATGAATCTATAACCAGCCTTTTAGGCAGGGCGCACATTGGGAAGGCTTACAACAATACAAAACACAAAAAATCCCCAGCTTCCCCTGCCAGCCAGCCTGCAACCAAACAAATTGCCCTGTCAACAGTATGCGTTAAAAACCTCTGATTTTAACGCATACTGTTGACAGGGCAATTTGTTTGGTTGCACGCTGGCTGGCAGGTGAAGCTGGGGATTTTTTGTGTTTTGTATTGTTGTAAGCCTTCCCAATGTGCTCCCTGCCA
>NW_017309408.1:6146-55964 GCF_000935625.1 Nanorana parkeri
TATTTAATATAAAATGAATTAATAAATAAAAATAAATATAAAAAATGTAAACGTTTATAAAAAATAAAAATAAAATATAAAACAAAACTGAAAAAATTAAAATAAAAAACATTTTCTGTTTCGGCTTGACAATTTTTTATTTCGGTTTTGTTTTTTAAATTTCCATTTCAGTGCACCTCTATTGATTACGCTATCATTCTCTGGAAAGGTGATGAAAATCTTGTTCCTGATTGTGTCAAGTATTGTAACAACAACCCTTTTGAAATAACGTTTACCTCTGTTGTTGATATGGAGAAAATAATCTTGTTGGACCTTCAATTGAGTCACAATGAAGAGGGTCACCTTTGTTCCAAGACCCATTTCAAACCCACAGTTCAATTACTATCTACATCAAACTGCCATCACTCTCACTGGAAGGGATATATTAATTTTGGCCAGTTCTTTAGATTGAAACATAACTGCTCTTCTAAGGATGACTTCTCATGGATGAGGTTCTCATGAGAAAATACCTGGGCAAAGGATATCATCGAGAAGTGCTAAACCACCCCCACCCCCACCCCCAAAGAAACAAACAAAAAAAAGAAGTGCTAAAACAAGATTACATAAATATCATTAATATGGACTCTCTATTAATGAAACTAGTCCACCCTTGAAAAGACAAAAGACAGAGGCTCTAGAGATGTGCCCACAGACCTGATCAGACTATTCCATCTTTCCTGTCTCTCACTGGTATATACTGTATCAGTGTAGGAAATTGCTATGTTTAGCTTGTAACCATATACAACATGGTCAATAATCTTTTCAGGATCAAAATGATAAAATGTCCCAGATCAAAGATTTTTGTTACTTGCTCTACTTGCTTTGTGATTTATTGCCTGACCTGCCCCTGCGGTCTGTTTTATGTTGGGAGGATGATCAAACCTCCAAATCAAACGAGGGTAAGGTTTGCTGAACATAGGCGTAATGTAGAAAAGGTCTATTCACTCCCGGCGCAAACAATCATCCACAGCCTTCTCTCCACTTAATACAGCCTGATCACACGGGAGCAGCTCCACAAGGCAGGGAACGTTCATATCTATACGAGAAAAATAACAAAGGGCGCCCGCTCCATGTGAAGAATCGTTTATTATAAATGGCTAAATGACTATTATAAATGCTTGTGAGTACGTTACTAATTTTAGCCATTTATAATAAACGATTCTTCACAAGGAGCGGGTGCTCTTTGTTGTTTTTCTTGTAACATAGAAAAAGGCCTTTCTAAATTCAAAACATTTCATCCTATTCCATAAAAGGTGTTCCAGTAAATTAGGCCATACAATCTATCCTTGCCTTCCTCTCAGATTGTTAAAGATATAAGAAACTATTTGTGCAGGAAACATACTGGATCTTTTAATTGGATAAAAATGCACTTAAGTTACAGAAAAAATCCACTTGCATAGCAGAAGTGGTTAACCTTTGTTAAATATGTCTTATTTTCTTCTGTGATCATTGTATCATTCCCTGTTCAGGAAGGAGCAGCTCTGTTTAGGATTGTACTTGACCTATTGGACTTTAACACTGTGGCTGCATTATTGTTGGTATTACAGATGTTGTACTTCTGCTGCTTGTGATTAAAATAAAGAATTTCAAAAAAAAAATGCACTTAAGTTAATTTTAATTAGATAATACCCATTGTTTTTGGTAAAACAGAGATGAGGTTATGACGAGTAAATAGATACCCAACATGCCCAAGTTAAAAATTGCATGCATTCTGGAAACGGCGACAAAAAACGGTACCCCAAATTGTCCATAAGCGACAGTTTAAAAGCCCGTACAGGTCATCAGTTTAGAGATATCCGTAAATATTTGCCTTATAATAATTGCTCTCACTCTCATACACACAGCGATACCTAAAATGTGTAGCGAAATAATAGTTTTCGTTAGGGATGCACCGAAAGTTCAGCCGGTGAAACAAGGTGGTACTTTCGGCAAAATACTATTTTTAAAAACGTATTTTTATCTTTTTTTACTTTACTTTATGTGGTATCACATAGGGGGGCTTGCAAGCCACCCATGTGATAGCAGATTGGTGGTGACAGGTACTCTTAAAGGTGATACTAGGGGTCCAACGACCCCTAGTATCACCTTTACATTCTAATTAAGCTATTGAAGTGCAGATCGCATTTCAATAGCTTCAGGAGCCCAGCAGTCACAGCTATGGTTCATAGTTTTTAGGGATGTTCCGATACCATTTTTTCAAGACCATGTACAAGTACTTTCCCTCAGGTACTTGCCGATACCAATTACCGATACTTTTTCTTAAAGGGACATGTGACAATTTTTCTAAAACAATACAGACTAATGATTTTAGGGCAGCTTCTCACCAGGGCTGCGTACAGATCTCACCAGAGCTGCGTACAGATCTCACCAGAGCTGCGTACAGATCGCACCAGAGCTGCGTACAGATCGCACCAGAGCTGCGTACAGATCGCACCAGACCTGCGTACAGATCGCACCAGACCTGCTTACAGATCGCACCAGACCTGCATACAGATCGCACCAGACTTGCATACAGATCGCACCAGACCTGCGTACAGATCGCACCAGACCTGCGTACAGATCTCACCAGACCTGCGTACAGATCTCACCAGATCTGCGTACAGATCTCACTAGAGTGGAATACAGATCTCACGAGGCTGCGTACAGATCTCACCAGAGCTGCATCCAGATCTCACCAGAGCTGCATCCAGATCTCACCAGGCTGCGTACAGCTTGCACCAGACCTGCGTACAGATCTCACCAGGCTGCAGACATCTCACCAGAGCGGAATACAGATCTCACGAGGCTGCATCCAGATCGCACCAGGCTGCGTACAGATCGCACCAGGCTGCGTACAGATCGCACCAGGCTGCGTACAGATCGCACCAGGATGCGGACAGATCTCACCAGGATGCGGACAGATCTCACCAGGCTGCGTCCAGATCTCACCAGGATGCGGACAGATCTCAGCAGAGCAGCATCCAGATCTCACCAGGCTGTGTACAGATCTTACCAGAGCTGCGTACAGATCTCACCAGAGCTGCGTCCAGATGTCGCCAGGCTGCGTCCAGATGTCGCCAGGCTGCGTCCAGATCTCACCAGAGCAGCATCCAGATCTCACCAGGCTGCAAACAGATCTCACCAGAGCTGCGTACAGATCTTACCAGAGCTGCATACAGATCTCACCAGAGCTGCGTACAGATGTCGCCAGGCTGCGTCAAGATGCCACAGGCTGCTTTCAGATCTCACCAGGCTGCGTCCAGATCTCACCAGGCTGCGTCCAGATCTCACCAGGGCTGCATGCGAGTCTCTCCAGGGCTTTGCCGGCAGGTGCTGGACCAAAAGGGTGGGTGGTGAACTGAACGGGCGGGTGCCGGTCTTGTTTTCCGTCTCAGGGGGCTGCAAGTACTCGTGAAATGCCCTGGAGTCACGAGGCGGCCCAACTAAGTAATCTCGTGGAGTCATCTTGTGGCCCAACGAAGTACTGATGGGGTGGTCATAATAATCTGGCCACTCAGTATATATATAAATATATAGATAAAACATGCATGTGTAAATATGTATATATAAGTAAATGTACACTGAGTGGCCAGATTATTATGACCACCCCATCAGTACTTCATTGGGCCACGAGATGACTCCACGAGATGACTTCGTTGGGCCGCCTCGTGACTCCACGAGATGTTGAAAGGTGATGCGAGGAATCTGACACTGCATTGTGGCCCTTCTGTTGTCTTGTACCAGTCTTGCCACTCTCCGTTCTGCCCTAACATTGACTAGTCGCTGACGCCCACAATTCGCACGTTCAGACCCAGATTTTCTTACTGACAGTCCAGTCTTTAAACAACAGCTACTCTTTAACGAACTCTACTGTTTTGCTGAAACTCGCTCCATGGCTCTGAGCGCCAACAATCATCTTACGCTCAAAGGCTGTTAAATTGCGTTGTTTACCCGTATCTTCAGAAAAAAATCACTTCTACCGTCGTGGTAAACAACCTGCTTCCCTATTTATAATGGTCTGGCCCTCTAGCAACTTCAGTGCGAAATTATAGCTAATTATAGCTAATTTGCCTACAAACGTCAGGTGGTCATAATAATCTGGCCACTCAGGCTATATTGTATTCATTTTTCTATGATCTTTGCCCCGATGGTCAGATAGGTTCTGTGTTCTGTTTGATCCTGTGTTCTCCTTAATTGAACTCCAGGGAAAAGGATTTTAAGTGGAGTAGTAGTCCCATAGGCAAGCCGACGAAGGGGAACTCTTCCCTAAAATACGTTCTTTTGTCTTGGCGTGGTGACATCATCGTGGTTGGAGCAAGACGGTGTAGGTGTGTGATCATGTCTTGAGGAGCCGAAACCGTGGATCGTGGAGTATACATCAGTGTGAGCTGCATAGGCTGTTTGTTTGCCTGTGGCCAGGGCTGGATTCTCTCAGCAAGTTAACCCCCTACTCTAGACTGACACTCTCTTGTCTCTTCCTGCTGTCACATTTTTGAGTGGATTTTTTGTGAATTGTCACTTTGATTAAACAATATTTACAATACTACACTATATGACCTATTCTGCAGTGGTCCTGAATAAAATAAAACTAATGCAGGCGCCACTTCTAAGGACTGATAAGTTGCAATCAAAAAAGAACAGTGCAAAGAAGCAACCATACCGCTATTCGTACATGAAGAATAAGTACAAAATAGGTTACCAAACTTTATGCTTAAAAGTATGTGACTCTTAGGACATGGTAAATACTGTAAATACAATAAAGCATGATACCAGGAACATTAAATAAAAACTAATGTTTACACCTGCACCACAGGGACAGTCTGGGTAAAGAGATTTATGAGAATGGCGTCACATCATTTAATGCAAGCTCCATTAAGTTTAATTGAATTGGCAAAGGCTGCTTCGCTCCACAAAGCTTTCATTACTAGTTTCATTATACAAATGCTTTCAGATGAAATTACGGAAAATGTCTTTATTAAAATACATACTATAAAATACCTTAAGGCTGTGTAGCCGCCATCACCTTCTGTGACGTGGCTACTAGACATATAGTGAAAGCCAGAGCTGTAGTCAGCCTGGCAGGATTATAGTGGCAGTTATCTGGTTAATTCCAGGTGTCTGGCATTCCCCCTGGGCAGAGTGTGACTGTCAAATTGTGGGACAGCCAATGGGAGGCACTGTATTATATGTACAGTACGGCAGCCAATCACTGGGTTTCTCTAAACCAGTGGTGCATACTGGGATAGGGTACATATACTGGAGGAATTTGCCATGTTCTCAGACAAGCTGGGACCAGCCATGGATTAGGGCTGGGTGCTGTTCAGCCTGCACCCCAGGCTAGGCCTGAAGCCTGGGGGTGGGCATAGGCTGGTGTGAGGGAAATGTTTCCCTGGGGCCTCTAACATGGAGGAGGCCTGTGTTGCTGCCAGAGGAAGAGACCCAGGAATAAGGATGGCTCTTGAAGTTTCCTGGAACTTAAAGGACTTCAGGAGCATAGCCGGTGTATCTCCTGGTGGATCTACACTGAGATGTTAACCAGGTCTGGTGAGTCTGGAGTGAATGTCTGTTACACCCTGGAAGCTTAGAATCCCTCAGTGGCGTAACAACCGGGAGGCAGGCAGGGCAAAAGCCCCGGGCGCAGAGATGGGGGGGGCCAGCCAGTGACAAGCTGGATCCGGCGAACAGGGGTGGACTGTGACCATAAGAGGGCCGTCTGCTTTCTTCATACCTGGAGATGCAGGATGCCTAGTCTTTGGTCTCTTTCCCTCCCCCGTTCCCTTCATCTCCCTCCTGGTTTCCTTCTCTCTCCCCCCCTGCTGATTCTTGCAGAGATCGGAGATCGGGACTTCAGTGATCACCCGACCTCTGCCTAACAACTGCGACGCGGGTGGGCGGGCCGGCCAGTCACAAAAAACATGACAGGCTCCTGGCTTTGCAGACAGACAGAGCCTCGCTGCACTGCTCCTCCCATGCCACTGTATAGCTCATGGGAGCAGGGTACACCTCTGCAACAACACGGGCAGCTTCCCCCCCCCCATTCATTCAACATGTTTGAAACAGCAACCACAGGTATGTTTATACCTAAGCACATGTGGACGTTTTATGTTTTTTTTCTTTTGTTTTTGTGCATGTTATCACACGATTGCTTCTTTTCAGGGATGCACCAACACCAGTGTCAGTATTGGTGCCAATACTGAGCATTTTCACGAGTATGCATACTTGTGAAAATGCCCCAATACTAAGCACCAATACCGACACTTAACTTTTCTTTTTTAATTATTTAATTTTTTAATACGTTCAGCTTCCCTTAGGTCCCTCACTTACTGCAACCTCATGACGCCTGTCTGTTTACAGCGCTAGTCGCATATCTCCTCCTTCCCACCACCCGCCTGCACATCGCTGGTAAGACTGCAAACAGCCCTGGTGAGACTGCCCACAGCCCTGGTGAGACCGCCCACAGCCCAGGTGAGACCGCCCACAGCCCAGGTGAGACCGCCCACAGCCCAGGTGAGACCGCCCACAGCCCAGGTGAGACCGCACACAGCCCTATGTGTGTATGTAGCTTCATATTATTCGGCATTGCTGTACAATGTAATGCTGTAATTTGTAGTCCTCTATAGCTGATGGTATTCTGCATTGCTGTAAAATGTTTTCCTGGGATTTGTAGTCCTCTATTCATAATGGTAATTTGCATAGCTGTATAATATATTGCTGAGATTTGAAGTCCCTCTACAAGTTGGAGCCAGTGGCAGATCTACCAGGTTGCAACGGTTGCAGCTGTGACAGGGCCCTGGCTCTCCACCACTGTCCTAAAACCACTAGTATGTATTATTTCAGAAAAACTGTCACGTGACACTGGAAAAAAGTATTGATTATTGGTATCGGCGAGTACTTTTTTCAGACAGAGGTACTCACACTCGGTCCGAAAAAAATAGTATTGCTCCATCTGGGTTGGGAAGTGGGGGGAGACAGGTGTTGGAGGCAGGAGGGTAGTGAAGGCCCACAAGCAAATTCTTGCCCAGGTCCCAATTAATATTAAAGATAGACCCGGCGTTGTATTACTAGTACTTTCAGGCGGACATAATTAATACAGCCTCATATCATATAGGGGACTACAAGTCCCAGCATGCCCTCATTGTCCCCGTACGGCCCCCCCATATCTCAGTTCCCTGGATGATATTTGGGGGTTGTACAGGGACAATGAGGGCATGCTGGAACTTGTAGTTCCCTGGGTAATATTTTTTGGGGGGTGTATAGGGACAATGAGGGTATGCTAGGACTTGTAGTTTAATTACGACAAGTCCCAGCATGCTCTCATTGTACTTGTACACCACCACATATCACGGGGGGGGGGGGCAACATTTTGTTCTGCCCTGGGCACCCATTACTCTGGTTACGCCACTGGAATCCCTATACCCTCTCTCCCCAGAAGATGTTCAATATAAGTTATTCTGCATTATACTACTGGAGTGGACATCAGCTATTGTGGGCATTAGAAGAAGGGTGGTTAATGCTACTGGGTGGGCAGCTGAAGATCATACCTAGGGCCTAGACAGACTAGGGAAAAAACAGGCATTCTGCGGCTCCTTCGGGGGTAGCGCTACAGCTGTATTTACATGGAGGAATTCTGGGATTCCTGCGGCAATAACCTATGGATTCTTGTGGCAGGAATCCCAGGTGTCCTCATTTAGATGTGGCCACTGTTCCCATTCACGTTAATGACAGGGTGACATGGTACAATTACATGCAGTTTGGGAAGTATAGGAAGTTTTTACTCTGTGAGGAATTTAAAGTCACCAATGTTCGTATATATTGGTGACTTTAAATCCCTCATTTTTGTATATTTTTGTAGGTGAAAATAAAGGTGATTATTTTTGTTTTTTCGTCATTGTTCTAAATATGATTTCAAGATATTAATGCAATTCCACCCAACTATTTTATTTACATTTTTATAGGGAAATTATAATGTTTTTAGTTAGTCTTTTCCTTTTGAACATTTAGGTTTTTTCTTTAAGAGACTGTCACTTTGCCATAGTAAACAAATAGGATGTTGCCAAACCAGCTGCTGACAAGCCAGAAGCTTTCATCACAGCTCAATAGAAATTTCAAGCTGCACAGATTGTAGTGCACATGCATGATTTCTCTCACTAATCCCTGATGAAAGGGGGGGTGGACCCCAAAAATGCGTTGGATATTCTATTCGATTGTCCAGACCCTAGTGGAATAAAGTTGTATCTGGACTATTTTAATTGGTGTGACTTCATTTCCTTCATCTGCTGTGTTCATTGTTAAGCCAAGGATACTGTGGAGACACTTAGGTCAGTAAAAGCTGCCTATGCATTAGCTGGCTTATGCATATTCACATCACTTAACCACTATTGGATGATAAAAAAACAGAAGAATCACAGCACTCTCTTTACACTTCCAAATATTCGCACCAGTGAATGAGCAAATTGACAGTCTCTTTAACCAGTTGCCGTCCGCCCGTAGTAGAAAAACGGACGGACGGCACTGTCGCACTTCCTTGAACTGTTTGGGGGGTGGACTTTAAATATTACACAGGGTTAGGACAGTGAAGTACATAGAAGGAGGGAATGGGCTGTGAATGGGAATTAAAGTAGGCCAGTAGGGAGTGAACTTTAAAAGAGAGTATCACTTTTTTGCTGAATGGTTCAAAAGTGACCCTAAGGTCTTGGAGCTCATTATTAACAAAGGCCAACCATATTAGTAGTGAGCCCCGGGACCTCATAGAATGGATGCTGACTAGGGGGTACCTTCAGTAAATACTCAATAATCCATCTTACTCCTAGTGCAGATTGATCTTGGCCAGACAGTGCCCTTATAGTTCCAGCACAGGTGGCACTAAGAAGAGGTTTCAATGGCATCAGGGTCTCCTCTGCAGCTGCACTGACCACCATTGAATAGGAGGCCCTTCTGTCACTGACATCAAATATAGGTGGGGGGGTCCTTATTCTTCCACTGAACACCAAGGTAAGAGGGCACAAAATGCCAGGTAGATATTTTCCAGGCCTGGTAGAGATTTCACTTAAAGGAGGGTGAGTTGCTGAGTATGTGTCCCCTGCTAAAATTTTGCTTAGTTGCAAACTTTGTCCCTAGGAATACCCCTTATATTTACAGTAGTACTGAGCAACTTCACATTGTGTACTATCTGTTAATATTTTATTTTAACTGTGGAATGGTACTGGTATTGTACCTTGCAGTAACCTTAACACAGTATCATAACAAGAGTGGTAGCCCCTGAACTTAGAATTTTTGGCAAATTAAAATTACATTATTTCATATAATCACACTATATGAACACAATATACTGTAAACAATATTGTCACAGTATTTGGGTAGGTTATAGGTATATTATCACATTTTTTAGAGACGATGAAACGCTAACATTTAATAATGAAATAGAATCTGGAAAATGGAAATTGCTGTTGTACAAAGTTATATTTTCTGTGTATCCAAGTTGTACATTTTAGGGACTGCTTTAAAATATGTGGCCAGTCATGGGAGAGGTCTTCTGTGATAGAAGATATGACAGGATCACAAGGTAGTCAATCAAGTGCATGATTTAAGCCAGCATAGCTACACCTCATTCACTAAGCTAAAAATTCCCTTTGTAAAGTGACCATGCTCTGCTCCTTTAGCAAATCAACCACAATGTGCCTTAGTGTCAATTAATACTCTAGACTTCCCTGTGGAGATCAGGGAGGATTTTTGTTTTCTTTATTGTAGCAAATTATTCTCTAACCCTTTCGCTGCCAAGTTCTCCGGAACGCTTTACACCTCAGCTGGCCACACCATTTTTGCAATTATGCCTATCGTTTTGATTTGCTACTGCTGCGTTGCTAGAATTTGTAAAAGACTCCCCAAACCATACATTTTCTGAAAGCACAGGCCCGGTAGAATAAAAGGCATTGCTTTACCTATGCGCTGCCACAGTTAAATTAATGTTATTTTAAATAGGAAAAAAAAAATCAATGCACGCAGCGCATGTGCATGGTGTACACCACAATATGGTGCACATGTATGTTATGTGTGAGTGTGTGTTTGGGAGGGGGTGTTTGTGTTTTATTTTTATTGTTTTTTCCATTTATTATTATTTTAATTTTTCTACTGTGGAAGGGCGAGGGGCTTCGGTGGAAATATTAGGGGTCTAAACAGACCCCTGACATTTCCTTTTTGAAATAGAAAAATAAATTGACAACACAGAATCCTCAATATCTTTTTCTGCAGCCTCAACAGTGAATAGAAAGCACTTAGTACAGAGGCTTCCCATTTATAACTGTTGATAGTAAAACATTTACTATCATCCAGTTTATGAGTGGGTAGAAGCCTCTGTACTGAGGCATCCACCCATTGATAAATTCATGAATGAACAGGAATTGATGTAAATCACTTCCTGTTCATTCATAACTGGGGACACATACTATGTCAGGAAGGACAGTACATTTCTCAGGAGCAACTGGTGACCTAGAAGAAGGAATGTTATAAAGGTCTGCATATTAGTTATGAAAACAGCTCGCAATATCCAAAGATTTGAAAACACGAGGACCCCTGTACCCTAACCCCTTATAGAGATCAATGTGAGGGACATAGGAACGAAGCTTGGTGAGTATCTTATTCGGCATTAATTCCATACTCATAAAAATGACACCTCACTTTACTTTGAGAAGGTTTTTTGGATCCCAAGATAAGTGAAGACAGGCGCTGTCTCAGAGTTTGCAAGTCAGCAGCCACTGACACAGCTAAAGATTTTTTATGAGCAGCTTCAAGAGAAGCAATTTAAGAGAGAAAGTGGGAAAGTGTTTGGGTCCATTCCTTCTTCAGTCTAGTCCCTATCTGGGACTAGAGTACCTGAAATTAAAAAATCTCAGTGTTCTCTCCCGCCTGAAATGCGTTTCCTGTAAAAACACGAGTCTATGCAGATCCCCCAAGGTCCTTGACCATTTCTCCACAAGGTTAAGACCGTTAACATTAAAAAGTGACAAATTTAACGAGCCATGCCAGGAAAGGCACAGATAAGAGGACAGTAGGGAGGAAGGAGACCAAAAAAAAGGGGCCCGGGGGGAGAAAAACAGATAAAAGAGAGGGGTTAGCACAAACCAATGAGAGGAAAGCCTACCTGGGCTAATGAGGTAAGAAAAAGTGCAAGAAGGACAAACATGTGAAAAAAAAAGAAGAGGTAAGAGGACGGGAGAGAGAAGGAAGGGGAAGAAGAACCTAAACACTTGGGCTATATATAGCAAAAAACGAGAGTCTGGCAGCCCCAATATACTCAAAATGTAAGTGGGGAGAGAGTTAGCTATCACAGGACTGCATGAGATGCACCCAACATTATGAATCAACAACCAGTAATTGGATAAGGAGTAGAGATGGGCTCGATGTTCGAGTCAAACGTGAGTTCGACTCGAACATCGGCAGTTAGTGTGTTCGGCAAAAACACGAACTGTGAGAGTGTTCGGCGGGCTATTCGCCTGCCAAGGCGCCCCGCAAGCCACTGGTCCTTGTGAGATCTAATTGGCTAAAACCTTGTACCTGACAGGTCAGGTGCAAGACTTTGCCCAATCAGGGTCCAGTACTTTGTAAGAGCCATGATCAGGCAAAGTCATGATGACTTTGCCCAATCCTAGCCCACCTGTTACAATTGTAAATAGTTGGGCGGAACTAGCTGTCACTGCTAGCTCCGCCCAATTGTTTCAATTGTTTATATGTTGCCGGTATCTATCAAAATGCCATTCTGCGGCAGGTGTTCGTCGCAAACGGGCGTGAGAGCGGTCAATGTTTTTTAAAAACTATTTCTATTTATTTTTTACCGTTTTATTTTTTATTTAGTTGAATTGTCGTCATCGTGGATAACGCTGGACGTCATGATTGACGCTGGATTACGTTGATCCATTTTTTGGGTTGTTTTTTTTTTCTTCAAATAAAAGACTTGTCAAAAAAAGTGTTGTTTGTTTGTTTTTTAAATAAAATTATTTTTTGTAAAGTCTGGCCTCTTTTTTACAATTTTATTTAACCCTTTAGTGAATGGGTAGGGGTACAACCTAGGTCGACCCTGGAAAAGCACCCTCCCAGGGCCACGGGCATAACACCCCCCCGCCCTGCCAGGCCTGTGCTTGGATCAAGGGTCTGGTATGGAATTTTAGGGGGGACCCCACATCTCCCCCCCCCATTTTTGGGGGTGGGGTTCCTCCTTACAATTCATCCTAGACCTTAAGGGCCTGGTATGACTTTAAGGGGGGAACCACACACTTTTTTTGAGGTCTACTACAGTAGTAAAATGCTAAGTAAATGATTTATTGAACATCTTCACTGGGGAGAGAGGGTATAGGGGTTCTAGGTGTCCAAGAGTAACCAACAGAAGCTCCACCTGGGAGTTTACATCCACCTGGGAGACAGCAGACAGCCACTGATGTAACTGACAGACAGGATGGATGCAAATCCTCAATCAGGAAAGACACTGACCATGCTCCTGAAGTCCACTTAGTTCCAGGGTACTTCAAGAGCCTGCACTGGTCCCAGGTTCTCGTCCTCTTTCAGCATCACAGGCCTCCTCCATGTTGGAGGCCTCAAGGAAACCTTTCCCTCACACCAGCCCATGCCCACCCCCAGGCCTCGGCCTAGCCTGGGGGGCAAGCTGAACAGGACCCAGCCCTATTCCAGGGCTGGTCTGGGCACATGGCAGATCCCACCAGTATATGTACCCTATCCCAGCATGCACCACTGGCTGAAAGTAGCCCAGTGATTGGCTGCTGTACTGTACATACATTACAGTATCTTCCATTGGCTGTCCCACAATATGACAGAGTCACACTAGGGGGGTACAGGCAAAGCTAGACACCTGGGATTAACCTGATAATTGCCACTACAAATCCAGCCAGTGTCTTTCTGATACAGCAGTCACTGGATCCCCTCACCACTTCATGTAGCATTTCTCACACTGTAGAAGAATCTTTCCGCAGGATCCCTCAGTAGGAGAGCAGACAGTCTCAGACATTGGAATCACAGATACTGTTCAGCAGACAGTGATCACCAGCAACTCTCAGGTTTTATCTCTCCCCTGAGATGACTAGCAGGCAACACTTCACAATACAACCAGCCACTGGCAAATCCGTTGCCAATCTGAGCACGTTCTGAGAGAAGGTTCACTCCCCTTTTCCTTCCAGATCACAAAGCCTCCTGGGTCTTGTAGTTTAGTGCAGCATAACTTTCATTGTCTCTTCCTGTGTTGGAGGCTAAAAGGGTAACCCCAGGTGTATATGCCACCAGCTTTTCTAATCGCAGTCAGGAGCCGTTTCAACAGACCCCGCATTGATTCACGGTCCAATTCAATAGAGGAAGTGGGGGGTCCATCAAAAACAGTATTACGAATCCCTGTAACAGTGACTCTCAATTCTGAAGGTGGAGTGGCCTCAGGAATGCCCCCCAGTTTCACATTGTTCCTCCAGCTACGATTTTCCAAATCATCATGGAGGAGACAGAGGTATCGCAGCTTATTATCATGTTGAGTCTGTTGCGACTCTAAGGGGGGCGATTCACCATAATTTGGATTCTTGATCCATTGCCAGAGAAGTGACTGCTCACCAGGTGTCCCACAGACTGCTTCACTTCTTGCATATCCTTGTGAAGAGAGCGCTCCAAGGTGGCAACTAGATCACCCATTTCCTTCTTGGTAGGCAAAGCACAGAGGATGGAGACCATCTCCACTGTGGACAGAGCAAGATCAGTAGGCGGGTCACAAACTTGCCTCACCACAGCCGTCATAGTAAAAAGCGACTCCAGAGAAGGGCTGGGAGAGCTAGGAGAGAGTGTGCCTTTGGAAGAGCTTTGGCGGCTCTAATCCAATGCTGTGGGAGATTGCGAGATGTCTGCAGGTGAAGGCTGAGATGGGAGAGTGTCGGCCTCCACCATGGCCACAGGCACGATATCACCTGTAAGAGCAGACCTGAAAGAAGCAGCTGGAGTGGAGAAAAAGCTCTGCAGAGCAGATGACCCAGAGCCCCAGGACTCTCCTTGGGACTTGCCTTTCCTCGGCATCTGACCAGGAACCCACTAAAAAATAGCCGCATTTATAAAGAAGAAATGTGAGTGCAGAGCTCTGAAAGGTTCCGTCCTCACGGAATATTATCTTACATGTGGTGACTGCATTAATTTTTTCAGGCTTTTTTTGCCTTTATTTTCACCTAGTGATCTGGCCACTAACTCACTTCCTGTCTTAGGGTGGCTCAACTCTAGGGTTGCCACCTGTCCTGGATTCACCCGGACAGTCCGGTTTTTTAGTCTTTTGCCCGGGTCTCAGGCCAGCTGCCACCCGGGCACAACACACTAAGAGCCAATACCAACACTTTCAATTAGCTGACAGATGAGGCTGTCTGAGGTCCTGCGATTGCTAGGGACCTCGGCAGAAAACAAAGAAGCAGAGAAAGCACCACAACCTAGGGCATTAAATAGGTAGTGGAAGGGTTAAATGTAAAAAAAAAAACATAGTAGCACTCACAAGACATGAACGGGTATGAGTCGTACTGAAAGCAAACTCTGTATACATGTGTTTCCGAATCTTCTTACAGCTTGTTATAAGTATCTTCTAATAAATGTGTAACCAGATAGGCAGGAGAAAACTAGACAGAAGGAAGAGAGGCTAGGGGAGCTGATCACATAAAAATCTTCAACAGACAAAATGTGAACAAAGATAAGAATGCACTCACAGCCGTACTTTTTGTATCAAGAGCTGTCAAATCACATAACAAGAGAAGGCTGTGGAGCTAGTCCGGTCCTAAAATCTGCTTGCTGGACTGGTCCTGTAGTTGGTAGTGGGTACTGGGAGGGAGGTCCAGGGATGTTTGTAGCGCTGTGGTTCTTCTCAGATGTGGATACATTTGGTGCAGGGCCGTAGATAATTTTTTTTCCTGGGGGGTGGTTCAGCTTCCTCAAATTATAAGATTTTATCTAGCAGACGCACCAAGGTTTGAAAAAAATATACCGGCCATATCATTCCTAAACCAATCCGTTACCCTGAGCAATACCGATTTTGTTGTTCAACACCATATGGATAAAAACCATGTTTTCAAAAGACTTATAATTGGTAAAAAATTCACACAAACCGCTTAGTATACACTTATTGGGCTATAGAGAAACAACAAATCTCCTCTATAACTGGTCAGTGGTAATCTGTATTGTGCCGTATAATCATTATACTGTACAGCGCAATGGAGAATAACACCAGCTATAGAGGAATACATCAGATCCCAGCAATAGTACATTATATACAGCGCAATGCAGAATACCAGCAGCTACAGAGGACTACAAATCCCAGCAATAGTACATTATAGTATAATATACTATTGCTGGCATTTGTTGTATTCCTATATAGCTGCTGGTATTCTGTATTGTGCCGTATAATCATTATACAGCGCACTGCAGAATACCACCAGCTATAGAGGACTACAAATCCCAGCAATAATAAATTATACAGCAATGCAGAATAACGCCAGCTACAGAGGACTACAAATCCCAGCAATAGCACATTATAGTATAATGTACTATTGCTGCGATTTGCTGTATTCCTCTATAGCTGCTGGTATTCTGCATTGCGCCGCTGTATAATGTACTATATTGCACACCACACTTTTTTTTCTACTTCCACCGCTCCAAGCTTGCTCCCGTGATCGACTACAATCTCAATAGAAACTAGTAGTGCCATCACTGGAGCCTTTTTTTTTTTATCCGATTAACCGAACAACTAATTGATTTTGAAAATAATCGTTAGCTGCAACTCTACTCAGGAGGGCTGTGGGGATCTCAAGTGGGCTGTGGGGAGTCTCAGGTGGGCTGTGCGGGGTCTCAGGTGGGCTGGGGGGGGGTCTCAGGTTGCCTGGTGGGCTGTGCAGAGTTTCAGGTAGCCTGTGGGGGTTTCAGGTGGGCTGTATGGAGTCGCAGGTGGGCTGTGGGGGTCTCAAGTTGGGCTCTGCGGATTATTATCATTAATAATGTTTTCGGTTTTTTTAAACTTTATCAGTTTTTTTTATTTTAATTTCTTTTATTATTTTTCACTTAACTTTATTGCTATCACACAGGGGTTAACAAGTTCCTGTGTGATAGCATTCGGAGGGGACAGGTTCTCTTTATGAGCCTGCTCTCCAGTACAGACTGTGGACTCTGGACATAGAACGAACTGGACTCTGGAGTTAGAATGCAGTAGGCCTGGTACAGGCCTAGACTCAGGCCCGGTGCAGGCCTACATGATCCAAGAACGTTAGTCCTGGGATTGCACAGTCCTGCACAATGCAGGCCGCGATTGCCGTGCGGCCCCATTGATTTCAATGGGGTGACATCCGCACAGCAATCGCAGAAAAAAGGTAAACAACGCGCGGCTGTTTTAGCGCAATCCACCCGGCGCGACTAGGTTACAATTCGAAAATAATGGCACACCTACAGCGCGATCGGTGCACGCCTAGGCGACTACTGACCGGGCGGAATCGTGCACGATTGACGTGCGGTGATGTGTCGTCTAGGTGTGCACAGACCCTTAGGAACACACTAGACTTGGGACATAGGAAAGCACTAGACTCTGGACTTTGCAACACAGTGGACTTTGGACTAATCACAGATAATACGAACACCCCCCCCCCTGCCCTCCTCTGTTACCTGATTGCCTGCTCTGTCTCTATGCAGCCTTCTGATCTTGTTAGGACACCCTGCCCCATGATCAAATATCTGCATCAGTTCTCCTCCAGCTGTCCCTGATATTTTATCAAACAGGACATCCCCGCATCCCTTTAGATGGCCCTGCCTGTCTGTGGATGTTCTTCAGACGGCCGCTCGGGAGCACATTCCCCCCTCTGCCCCCTCTCGCTACACCACTGCCAGGACCCTCTGGGGGGGTTTGGATCCCCCTATCCCCCCCCCTTATCTATGTCCCTGATTTGGTGGTGATACTGGGGGAATAGGAGTGGAGGGGGAAAAGGAATGGTGATGGCTGTATGAAGGGGGTTTTCAGGCAATGCCTTTCAAGGAATAAAACCTCTTTTTCAAACCTAATGACAATTGTGTGTGAGACACAGAGCTTTTTTTTTTAGAGAGAGTTTTTGCTTGCAGCTCACTATAGGTCTCCTCTATCTGAATATTGAGAGCAGCACACCATAACCAATATCCACATCCAGGACCTCACTAATTGCAAGATTCCAATCTCATCTTCTCCTTGCCAAATTTGGATAGTGCGCTTGTGATTTTGTGACTTTTCTCAAAGCGATATTTGTGCATCTGTTACTGTATCAAAACACAGAGACTACTGTTGAGCAGAGCTGCACACCAATATGAACTCCCTGTCACAAGCACAGACATCCCCACTAATCTCCACTTTTATAGTTTTCCCTCTTTCCCTACTTTCGTTTTGGTTAGCTAGCCTGTGCGCTGAGAGTTCCTATAGTATTTGGGGACCTTGGAAGCCTTCCTGAGAGTCGCACATTTCCTCTTCCTGACACCACGCTGCCCAACTCCGGACCCCTGGTGGGTCACCACTCATCCCGCACAGCACTCCTGAAAGCCATCTAAGAGCCTGCACAGGCCACCTGAGACCCTGGAGACATCAGGGCGCCACCTCGGAATAATACAGAGTATGTAGCTTCAGATTACTTTGTATTGCTGTACAATGTATTGCTGGGATTTGTAGTCCTCTACAGCCGGTCTCCTTAATCCCCTGGCTCTCTCTTCTTACTCTTTCTCCTGGATGCCTCTCCCCACTTTCTCCTCTATATGCTCCCCCTCACACCCCCCAAAAAAATTGCTGCACGCGATGCTAGTGTCTGGGTTTCAGTTGAAGAAATGTTGTTAGATGTTAGATGCAGTAGCAGATTTAGATGGACTTGACTAACAAATTAAAGCCAAATTCCAGCTAAACATTTAAGCAGTAACATTAACAGTTTTTATTTTTTCCTTTCGGGATAAAGGTTTTGCATAAATGAATACAACCTGACCATTTAAAGCACCTGTCTGTATTAAATGGTTTGTCTCAACCCTCTGTTACTTTTGATGGACAGCTTGGCCTGTTAAAAGGAAGTTAAAAAAAATTATTACAGACTAGGGCTGGTAATGATTACAATTTTCCTGTTTGATTAATCGAAAAAAATTTTAATCGATTAATTTCGATTATAAACGCAAGTACAAAGCGTCGGATCCTCCCAGCCCAAACACTAGAAGCGCACATAACCGGTTCTCCCAGCCCAAACACTAGAAGCGCACATAACCGTCATACCCAAAGAAGGAATCTTTAGGTATGACGGTTATGTGCGCTTCTAGTGTTTGGGCTGGGAGAACCGATTTACCATCGATACCGTTATAAGCAGAAAGGAAGTGTGTGCTGAGGATGTCTCTGAAGCTCTTGTAATATTGTGCCAGGAAGCCGCCCGGGCCTGGACTTTTACCAGGCTTGGTTTGGGAAATGGCCAAAGCCAATTCTTCTTCTACAATGGGCTGCTCCAGGGATTGGGCGATTGGTTTCCCTAGGGTGGGCATTTGCGATTTGTGGAGAAAGGATTTGATGAGCGTTAACCGCGTTCCCAGGTGAGGATGAGTCTAGGTTATATAGCGTCTGGTAATAACTTTGGAAGCATGCCGCAATGTCTGGAGGCGAGGATGCCACCCCTGTGTCGGACTTCCGTATGCCCTGAATATGTGAGCGGAGGTTCTGAGTGCGAGTCGCCCTTGCCAGGAGCCTCCCGCACTTATTGCCTCCCTCATAGCATATACCATTTCTAAGAGTAAATGCTCTGCGGATTTTAGTTTCCAGCAGATCAGACAGTTCTTTCCTCGCCTCCTGAAGCTCGACATAAGCCTCCGTCGCCAAGGACTCTTTGTGGTGGGATTCCAGCCTAGAGACGCGGGAGCACAGCAGCCGCAGACGCTCTAACCTTTCCTTCTTCCATTGGGCCGCTATCGATATGAGACGGCCCCTCACAACGCATTTGTGAGCTTCCAATACTGACAACGGAGAGGAGACACTGCCAACGTTCAGATGAAAATAGGTGCGCAAGTCTGCCTCAATGGTGGCAATGACACTTTGATCCGCCAAAAGGGAAGAGTTCAGTCTCCACACGGATTGGCGGGGGAGCGGGGGTGCAGGTTGAGGGTAGTGAGGACCGGTGCGTGGTCAGATGTGGTAATGTTACCTATTTGTGATCGTGTCACTTTTGGCAAGTCACGTTGTGTAATGAAGATGTAGTCAATGCGGGAGTATTTGGAGTGCAGAGGAGTAGTAAGTGAAATCCCTACCGTCCGGGTGCACGGTGCGCCACGTGTCAAAGAGGTTAAGGGCTTGAAGTTTAGACTTCAAGAATTTAAGCGTCCAGAATGGTAGGGAGGACCGTTTGTTCTGTACTTTGCGGGAAAGGTTGTGCCATATATGCAGCTGGAACAGTGCCAGTCCCAACAGTACGGGATACATAGGGGCGGGTGTGGTGTGAAAAATGTGGGAGCAGCAATGTCGATACTTAGCTCATTGTCGCAGGCCTGAAGGGCTTCTGGGGAAGGAGTCATTGCTGCTGGAATCCCCAGCCGGGGCTCTCGCAGTAGGAAGGGCTTTCTGCTTCTTCTACCTACATGGGTTGGAAGCGCCGGGATGGGATTGCTCTTTGCCTCCCCGAGCGGGTTCTGTGGTCGCCGGAACCAGCGAAGGCCTCGGGTGGGCAGGGGAAGAGTACAGATCCAAGTACCAATCCTGGATGGGGACTTCAGGCAGTTCCAATCTGGTGCAGAATTCAGTGAAGTCTTCTGGTAGGCGTAGGATAGCTGTGTTTCCTCTGTGGGTGGCCGTCAGGCTGAAGGGGAAACGCCATCTGTAGAGGATGGATATTTCTCATTCACAGCAATTACTTTAATGTGACATTGTTACAAGACTGTTTACCCTTTGTACAGCCAGTAATTGCTAACTGGCTGTAATGCTGAATTATGCTGGCCATAGATGATGGCAGGAAAGTTAGTATACAGATTATACCAGACATCCCAACTCTCCCGGACGCTCCTGGAGTCTCCCGCTATTGGATAGCGGGCTCCCGGCCGCCCGGGAGAGAAACACTTCCTCCCGGAAAGGTTTATCTGCTCGATCGAGCAGATAAACCTTTCCCTGCGATCGTTTTTTTTTTCTTTTCTGACATCGGGAGCCGCGGCCCGACCGTCAGTCAGAAAAGAAACAAAAAAGGCATATGAATCCATAGCTAGATTCCTATTGGCTATTGCACTTTGCAATAGCCAATAGCAAACTAGGTAATGTACCCGCCCACTGCTGCTGTCAATCAACAGAGGGGGACCTGAATTTTTCTATCAGGTCCTCTTCTGGTGATTGAAAGCAGCAGAGGGCGGATTGGTTTCCCTAGGGTGGGCATTTGCGATTTGTGGAGAAAGGATTTGATGAGCGTTAACCGCGTTCCCAGGTGAGGATGAGTCTAGGTTATATAGCGTCTGGTAATAACTTTGGAAGCATGCCGCAATGTCTGGAGGCGAGGATGCCACCCCTGTGTCGGACTTCCGTATGCCCTGAATATGTGAGCGGAGGTTCTGAGTGCGAGTCGCCCTTGCCAGGAGCCTCCCGCACTTATTGCCTCCCTCATAGCATATACCATTTCTAAGAGTAAATGCTCTGCGGATTTTAGTTTCCAGCAGATCAGACAGTTCTTTCCTCGCCTCCTGAAGCTCGACATAAGCCTCCGTCGCCAAGGACTCTTTGTGGTGGGATTCCAGCCTAGAGACGCGGGAGCACAGCAGCCGCAGACGCTCTAACCTTTCCTTCTTCCATTGGGCCGCTATCGATATGAGACGGCCCCTCACAACGCATTTGTGAGCTTCCAATACTGACAACGGAGAGGAGACACTGCCAACGTTCAGATGAAAATAGGTGCGCAAGTCTGCCTCAATGGTGGCAATGACACTTTGATCCGCCAAAAGGGAAGAGTTCAGTCTCCACACGGATTGGCGGGGGAGCGGGGGTGCAGGTTGAGGGTAGTGAGGACCGGTGCGTGGTCAGATGTGGTAATGTTACCTATTTGTGATCGTGTCACTTTTGGCAAGTCACGTTGTGTAATGAAGATGTAGTCAATGCGGGAGTATTTGGAGTGCAGAGGAGTAGTAAGTGAAATCCCTACCGTCCGGGTGCACGGTGCGCCACGTGTCAAAGAGGTTAAGGGCTTGAAGTTTAGACTTCAAGAATTTAAGCGTCCAGAATGGTAGGGAGGACCGTTTGTTCTGTACTTTGCGGGAAAGGTTGTGCCATATATGCAGCTGGAACAGTGCCAGTCCCAACAGTACGGGATACATAGGGGCGGGTGTGGTGTGGAAAATGTGGGAGCAGCAATGTCAATATTTAGCTCATTGGCGCAGGTATGAAGGGCTTCTGGGGAAGGAGTCATTGCTGCTGGAATCCCCAGCCGGGGCTCTCGCAGTAGGAAGGGCTTTCTGCTTCTTCTACCTACATGGGTTGGAAGCGCCGGGATGGGATTGCTCTTTGCCTCCCCGAGCGGGTTCTGTGGTCGCCGGAACCAGCGAAGGCCTCGGGTGGGCAGGGGAAGAGTACAGATCCAAGTACCAATCCTGGATGGGGACTTCAGGCAGTTCCAATCTGGTGCAGAATTCAGTGAAGTCTTCTGGTAGGCGTAGGATAGCTGTGTTTCCTCTGTGGGTGGCCGTCAGGCTGAAGGGGAAACGCCATCTGTAGAGGATGGATATTTCTCATTCACAGCAATTACTTTAATGTGACATTGTTACAAGACTGTTTACCCTTTGTACAGCCAGTAATTGCTAACTGGCTGTAATGCTGAATTATGCTGGCCATAGATGATGGCAGGAAAGTTAGTATACAGATTATACCAGACATCCCAACTCTCCCGGACGCTCCTGGAGTCTCCCGCTATTGGATAGCGGGCTCCCGGCCGCCCGGGACAGTAAACTCGCCATTAACCGGCATTCAAGCAATCGTCACTCTCAAGCAACATGTGTCCTCAATTTTTTTTTGCCAGTGGCTTGATGCACACTAAATAAATTTCAAGAGCAACTAAATTCATTTATTTGCTTATGAAATTCTTTGTTTACATCTTGCTGCCAGCCTGCAGCTAGATTCCACGGTCTACAGCAGAATGTAAACGATAGGGAGCAATAGCCAGCCTGCTATTGACTATTTCAAATTGCAATAGCCAAAAGCAGGCTGGCTATTGCATCTGCCCACTGAGCAAAGGAGTGGATCTGAGTGAGAAGTTGCTTGAGAGTTACCATTAACTCTCAAGCCACCAGAAACTACAATTATCCAACACCTACCGATCACTGTGGGAGTCAGATAACGGAGTTTACTGTACCTGGTATTTGTCTAAACCTTTTGAGAATACTTAATTCTCTTATCAGGAAGAGCATCACAATATAATGCAGGACACACGATTACTTAGCTGCCCTCCACTCTAGATGCACATATTCAGCATCTTTCTACCCATTACCTTTCTAACAGCAGCCTGTAGAGAAGAGAGCAGCCCTGTGTAAGCTCCAAGTCTCTACTTCGTGGACTCTGAGCCGCTCACTAAATATCACTACTGTCACTTGGCAGCAAGGGTAGTAAGCCACATTGCTCATATACTTATAAGAACTGGCTATTTCTCTTTACTCCCAGCACCAAACAGAGCAAAGGAGTGAAGAGGTCAGTATCTGTGGCCAGGGTGAGTGGTGCACTTGTTTCTTGTTCAGCCTGGGTAATGCACAGGTCACTTGAAAGGAAAAGAAGAGGATCTTTTTAGTGAGTACATAGTTTGGGTTATTACTGCACTTCTTACTTTTATGTTATTTACTTTCATGGGCCGGTACTATGGAAACTGTGCCAAAAATGCACATGGAAGACAAAGGCACTACTTACAGTATGTCTGTAGGCTCCCTGGCACTGATTTCTACTTTATCCCAGTACCGACTTAAAATGCCTTGTTCAATGTCTTGTCTCTGTGGAGGTCATGGTGCTAGAGGAGCAAAGCTTTGCTTCCTCATGCAAAATTCGCCCCCCACACCTTTTTTTGGACACTCTTTCATAAGGACCAGCTCTGTGCAGTGTACAGCTTAAAGTGGTCCTATGGACAGATACTGCAATCTCCGCTGTGGAGTTTTGCAGCTCCCTCAGGGTTATCTTTGGTCTCTTTGTTGCCTCTCTGATTGGTGCCCTCCAGGCTTGGAGGATTTGCAGTGTCAGAGATGCTTGGGGCCCCAGGAGACAGAGGGAGCATTATCTTGTTCCCTTCCCTAATGAGCTTTGGGAATGAAAAAGGTGTTTGGAAGCCAAAATAAAGGACCAGATTTGCAAAAAGGTTCCTTAGATTTTTTTTTTACAAGTTTTTTTAATAATCTCATCCAACATCCCCTCCGCCCCAAAAATCTTGTCTTGTCAGTACCTTTTTAGAAGATTGGTCATCCAACACTAAAGCCGGAGCAACGTGCTAGTAATCACTGAAAAAACTTACAGTTTGGGAAGAAAGAACATCCTTACTAAGAGTTGTCCATTACAGGTCCCGAGACACTATGGAGAAAATCCCCTTAATACCAGCAGACAGGTCCTTATAAGCCAACGTTAGTCCAAAATGGAATATGACTGATCCTCTGAAAGAGGAAATCTACAACCAGCAAAAGCAGGATGTTATGGATTTCATGGTAGACCCCAGAATAGGGTTGAAAACTACAAAATAGCACATCAGCCTTGATGTTCTTGGCTGCATCTGAAAGTCAAATACTGTCAATAAGAGCACTCACCAGACTTGTCTGGAGTCTTTTAGCCATCTTAATATGCCTACTGTTTTGATGGTAATTATTAGGGATGCACCAATACTAGTTTTTTGGTATCGAGCACCGATATTTATCTTTCGGTACTCGCCGATACCGGTACTTCTGTTAGCATGGAGCCAACTTCCCACCAATCAGGAAGCAGGGAGGCAGGTCATTACCAGCCGCCCAGCTTCCCGATTTGCCGGGAAGCCAGCTCCATGTTCCCTCGCGGCACTGCCGTATGAGAGGAAATCTCCAGCTGACCAGAAGTTCCAGTATCAAGGGTAAGTATCAGAGCATTTGAGCAAGTATCGTTATCGGTGCATCCCTAGTAATTATTGTTGCATAGTATTTGAGGTTGAATAAAAGACAGTTCCATCAAGTTCATTATATACAACAAATGAATGGTGTGACCCCCTCCAACCAGTGATGCCACTGTTCTAAGGCCCATATGAACACCAGGAGCTCTAACGGTATCATCACAATTCAGCTCAACAGAAGATAATTTCCTAGAGAAAAATACACATGGGTGAAGATTATAAGGATGGGTCCTACGGGATAAGACTACTCCAGCTCCATCTCACAGGTGTCAACCTCAACTACAAATGGTAGGGTAGGATTTAGATGGGTGAGGACTAGAACAGTGTCAAAAACTATTTGTAAAGCTCCAATGGCTAAAATAGCTTCCAGAGTCCAGTTAGCCAAAAGTAATGACAGAAAAATTCTTACTGAATTTCCTGCAGAAAATTGTCAAATACAATAAGAGCTGCAGAGCCTTTAGGGTAGATGGACAAGTCCACTGCAGAATGGCCTGAACTTTGGCTGGATCAATGACCATCCCAGAATCTGAGACAATATAGCCCAAAAAGGAAACTTCAGTTGTATGGATCATGCATTTGGACGGCTTGACAGAACGTGTTCCTGAAGCCCAGAAAGAACCAGGCAGAAGTGCTCAACATGTTCAGAAAATGAGGAGACGATAAGAATATTGCCTATATAGGCAATTACGAATTTGCCCAGGAAATTACAGAAAATGCAGTTTATGAATTCCTGGAAAACCTCTGGTACATTCTTAAAGTGACATTAAACCCTCAGAATTTTTAACATAAAATACTGTAATGTGTGCCTTACTGTAATCCCTGGTAGTTAACCGAATGTCATGACCAAATACTCATAATGGCCGTTACTGATATTGGAGGAGGTCTTCCACTCATTGCCCTGGTAATTCTCACCAAATTGTAAGCCCGCTGGGATCCAACTTAAAGATGTGTGCTCCTGGAATCCTACTAAATAGTTCCATGAATAAAGGCAATAGGTTTTTGAAAAGGGACTGTGTGTGTTACATGTTCCCATTCACATAGCATAAGCTAAAAACAGTATTTAAAAATGATTCTTGCAGTTTAAAATTGCTTTTACTTTTTAACTTGGTTAACATTTTTACTTGCTTGTAATGTTAAAAGGATTAAAAGCCTGGCTTCTGCATTCAAATGTTAATGAGAAACTCAACCCTCAAATTTCAGTCCCAAGTCTTTCTACAAGGACAGATCACTGTGAAGGTGCTTAGAAAAACCTATATTTCGGTCATCATGCCTGCTACAGCAAAACATCCAAATAAAAAAAAAGGTCAAAACGTCCAAAAAATATTCAAACAAATATATTTTTCCTCGGTATGCTGTGTGAATAGGAACACAAACAGGGTTTTCTCAAATATGACTGCAGTAGAAATACACTGTAAGCCCCTATAATCAGAAGAGGTATTTTATACTTTCTGTAAATTTTACACAATATAGGACTTAATAGCCAAGTTTTTCAGAATGGATAATTGATTCTCTCTGGGGAGTGGGGGTGTAGAACTAGGCAGGAGGTCAATAGGGCAGCAATACACCCTGTAAGGTGGCAGAACTGAAGCTGCTTCCTCTGAAAAAATAAACTCCTGATAATGTGGGTGAAGCATCCAAAGTAATGGCAGGACCTGGGGCAAGAATCAGACCAAGTATGTGTTGATGCCCAGTCAATATGGGGGTTATACTGCTGTAACCAAGGAAACCCAAGGATGATAGGTTAAAGAATAGGGATGCACCAATACCGTTTTTCCGCTATCGAATACCAATATTTTTGTTCGGTACTCACGGATACAGAATACCAAAAGTTCCATTAAGGAACCCAGGTGGGGTGTAATGACTCGCCACCCACGTTCCCGATTAGCAGGGAAGACATCTTTATGTTCCCTTGTCACCAGGTGACAAGGAAGCATGGAGCTGGCTTTCTGGCCAGCTTCTTGACCAATCAGGAAGCCAGGCAACAAGTCATTACACGGCATCCAGCTTCCTGATTGGCTGGGAAGCCAGCTCCGTGCTCCCTCGTCACCAGGTGATGAGTGAGCATGAAGCAGGCTTTCTGACCAATCAGAAAGCCAGGGGGCGGGTAATGCATCACTGCCCGGCTTCCTGATCCTGGAAGCTCAGGTATCGGGCTAGGCATCGGAGCATTTGGACGAGTACTCTGCATCGGCACCGATACTAGTATCGGTACATCCCTAGTTAAGACAGCGACCGAATAACCCAAAAGGTGGGGAGTTCTTATTCGAAGGCCCCTACAGTAAGCCCACACTTAGAGGTTACAGATCTTTCATCACCCAAAGAACACCATCCCCACAATTAAGCATAGTGGTGGCAGCATTATGCTGTGGGGATGTTTTTCATCAGCATGGACTGGCAAACTGGTCAGAATTGAAGGAATGATGGATGGAGCTAAATATAGGGAAATTCTTGAGCAAACCTGTTTCAGTCTGCCAGAGATTTGAGACTGGGAAGAGGTTCACCTTCCAGCAGGACATAGCATAGTGCTGGAGCAACACTCGAGTGGTTTAAGGGGAAACATTTAAATGTCTTGAAATGGCCTAGCCAAAGCCCAGACCTCAATCCAATTGAGAATATGTGGCATGACGTAAAGATTGCTGTACAAAAATCATCTTTCTTGAAGGAGCTGGAGCAGTTTTGCCTTGAATAGGCAAAAATCCCAGTGGCTATATGAGCCAAGCTTATAAAGAACTACCCGAAGAGACTTGCAGCTGTAATTGCGGCTGCAAAAGGTGGCTCTACAGAGTATTGACTTTTTGAGAGAAGGGTGAATAGTTATGCATGCTCTGAAAGGTTAGTGTAAAAAAAGTTAGTGTAAACGTAACGTAACAGAGGACAATGATCATTATATCAGCAAATTTTATAGAATATAAAACAGGCAAAACTTTTGCTTTGGATAGAGTCGGGAAGGGTTAGAGCCTCTCAACTTTTTATTGCAGTGTCCCAGTTTGGGCGATACCTCCTTAATCCTTGGGTGTCAGACAGAACATGAAGTGGGAGGAAATCTCTCTAATGGGGACAGACCGCATTAAAATCATTTTGCTAGTACGGCTGGGGTGCCTGCATGACAAGAAAGCCTGGAATTAGGCTTTAAAGCAGGTCACAATCACCACCAAAGGAATTAAGAGGGCTCTCAGAAACACCCTCCATCTAGACATGCACCAAAAATGTTGCCAGACTAGATTACGGGTGGGGTCGTGGATGGAGGAATCTACCATTTTTTTCACTTCTCTTGCAAGGAATGAAAAAAACATGACGGTGTTCAGATTTTAGGAGGATTAGAATATTTGTTGTAGATTGTGTACAACCAAAACACAAACAGCTGATCTAAGAAAGATGTTCTAGGCAAAATTGGCTTTAGGTCCAAGTGAGAGAATGTTTCAAACAAACACGTTCTTTGTCCTTGTTTACACCTTTCCAGAAAATAATGAGCTCCAGTAATGGTTAGGCTTTCATTCCATTCTAAATCATTTTTTTAGCTTTCTGTCATTTTAACACAATGAACAGATATTTTTTTTTCATTTTTATAAGCAATGTTTTAACTCAAAATGTGTCTTTGGAAGGAAGAATCAATTCCCTATTATATGGCCCTCCCTCCTTGCACATCACAGCTCTCTCCTCTTCTGGGAGTGTCTAATTACTGTCTGTGCTGGTCCAGGTCATTTGCCCCTCCCCTTTTCACAAACTTGAGTAGCTGCCAGGAAAGGGGGGGGGGGGGGGGGTAATATAAAAAAGGGGGTCTGAACTTGTAGTTAACCAATAAAACTCATGCTACAGGCCTGTAGTATATTACTAATCGCATACTATAGAACAGTGGTTCTCAACCTGTGTAACCTCAGGACCCACATTTGTCCTTGGTTATTAAGTTGTGACCCAAGTCACACTGCAATGGAATCCATAGAATTAGGGTACCGCATATTCCAGTGCGGACGTACGAGCTGTGGGTTTGAGGTGCGTTTGGGGTACCATCCAAATGAATGGCAACCCGTTACACCTCCCACACCAGAATGTACGGTAGGTGATGTTGCATGTTAGTGTGTTAAGCGCACGATAATACGCAATTAATGCACTGTACTAGTGTGAACGGGCTCTCAAAAACACTGACATACATACACAACCACAAAACACAATCTGCTGAACTGTGATGGAGCTCCATCCATACGTGCATTGCTTGTACTGCTCCCTTTTGCGCCCTGTAGAGGTGCCAGGAGACAGAATGTGACATCAGCCCGGTCCAGGCACCTCTATAGGACACGTGAGGGAGCTGTAAATAATGCACGGATGCATGGAGCTCCCTCGCAGCCATAGCCCCCCATCCCACTTCAAGTTGACACTTGGCACCAGGCAGCATATTTTCAATGGCTGCTTGGCGTGAGAACTGACATTGCTGCTCTAGGGGGAGGCAGAGGAGCCTCGCACCTAGAAAAGTGGAAGGCACATGTGGACCCTGTGAACACGGGGTCGCGACCCACTTTAAGGTTAATGGAACCTCAAGTTCAACCAAGGAGGGTCGATTTTTGAACATGTTGAGAGACAACTTTATGGACCAGATGGTGGAGGTCCCAACTAGAAAAAATGCCATCCTAGATTTAATAATTACTAATAATGCGGAGTTAATTGAAACCCACCAGTTGAGAACCAAAGCTATAGAATATCTGTGTCCCAGTTGCAGATTTTCCCTCACTTCCTATCTGAAGGAACAGTTGTCAGAAGGGCAGGCATTTTAGGTAAATTTCTCTAAAGGAGCACCAGATATCAATAAAACCCCAAATGAGCAATAATCTTTTCCTTTCCAAACCCAAAAAAAGAAGGTTTTTGGTGGGCATACACTAACATTTCCACTTTCATAGAATAGATTAACCTTCCATCCTACCATGTACAACCAAAAATTATTATATAGGTTTGAAATACGATTCCTCTAATTAAAACAAACACTCATGGTAATGCTCCTTAATTTAAATTTTACTTTTATAAATTAACAATTTCCAACAAAAAATATTGTAAAACAAATCAAGAAGGTCAATCAACAAACAAAAACAACCTCAAAACATTTAAACATAAATATAAAACAAAACAATTCAAGAAATTGGAAATAAAAGTAGGTCACAGTTTAAACAGTTAATTTATTTTTCTTTGTTTGCGCAGTCTGTGAGCCAGGTGTATGGACAGCACCGTTGTAGATCCCTGTGATCAGGAAAGAAACATGGCTTGACACCATATCGCAGGCACACCCAGTGTTAAGTTACTATGTGAAATGAGAGCTTTCATGAAGTGTAGTTTGGGGTAAGCATCACTGCATGTACCATATAAGACTCCGTGGTTGGAAAAAAAAAAATCCAAAGAAAAACACGAGAGCCTCCTTCACATCATGTACAGCACAGCTGATAGACCCAGAGATGAAATCAAGCTTTCATTCATGTTTACAATGATTGCCTATATCGTACCCAGAGCACAGTTCCATGGAATCCCTAAACAAAAGTCGCAAATCCCCATTTTTCATAGACAGAACTTAAAAAAATAATTTCAGGAAGCCGAATCCCTAAACCTGCCAGGGAAACAGTCTTAATAAAATATAAGAAATCAAGTTTTTACATAAATTTTCTAATTCCTCCACAGGTCCTTTGCCACAGACACTAAAGAATGTTAACTTTTCGAGAACAAGTTAAGTTACTATGTACTAGTTCCCACATATGAAGCAGTTCATCAGGTAATAGCTTGTGAACAACAAGCATGCTTCGAAAAAAGCAGGGTTCCTTGTTCATCTTGCTGTGTTTGTTTCTTACAATGCCAAAAGTTTTAAAGCCTTCATGCATTATAGGGTTGACCCTGACAACCTCCAAACACATACCGAGAAACACATCATCAATAGGATACAGATCCAAAGTTTCAGACGCTTTGAACAATTTTCTGACCAAAGAGCCTGCCATAACAAAGCCTCCACCACCTGCATAAGGTGGATAGAGGCTTTTGTTGTACAGGGATGTTGGAATATAGTATTTATTTTCTTTCTTGCGAATGGGGCGAGCTTTGTATAAGACATCTCCTACAAACAGATCAGGTTTCTTGTCATCACCCAAAAAGTCCAAGATATTCTTGGGACTCACAAACACGTCATCATCCCCTTTGAAGATGTAAGCCACGTGATGGCAATAAATAGTCATCCATTTGAGAAAATGTACTTCCTTAAGAGTTAAATTAAAAAAGGAATCCAGAAAATCCCACTGAAGAATGTCACCATATATCTGGTTTTCAAACTCCAGAAGTTTTTGGTAATTGGCTCTTTCCTCTTCTTTCATAGCTGTTCCTAAAAGAAACAATGTTCTTATTTTCTTTCCATTCACTTCTTTTTCCTTCCCCCAGGTTTTACGTATAACGTCCCTGCGGTCATGCTGAGTGATTATTGATTTTACCACAATTAGGAGATCAACATCTCCACTGCACTTTTGTGGGTTGTTAATAATCATAGGGAAGTAGCGGCAGTGTCGGTAGAGGAGAAACTGTTGGAAGTTAGGCTCCAGTGTTTTGAACCAGTCGAGATTAGTAAGGTTCCCGTTGGCACTGCAGTTGATGGCTTTAATATCCCATTTACTAGGATGTACATCTTCAGTAGGAGAGGAGCTAATTTTTCCATTCCTGAGTGCCCAAAAACCATGAGGTGCGGGGTAAGTGTCACGTTTTACAGCATTTATAGGAACTTCAGAATCTATATCCTTCTGAGTGAAAGGCAGATTGGGCAGTGTCCCCGTTTGGAAGATAGTCAAGGTAATCACCACACAGAAAGAAATGCCCAAGCCTTTATAGATTTTCTTCTTCCTAATGAGGGAAGAAATATAAAATATTAGATTTTCCTGTATTGCTTCCACTTAACAGAACTACTACTAAGATTATGCTTAAAAGGCAAACATAAGTTTAGGGTTTAATCACTCTTTGATCATACAGGTGAAACTCAAATAATTAGAATATCGTGCAAAAGTTCATTTATTTCACTAATACAACTTAAAAGGTGAAACTAATATATGAGATAGACTCATTACATGGAAAGCAAGATAGTTAAAGCCGTGATTTGTCATAATTGTGATGATTATGGCTTACAGCTCATGAAAACCCCAAATCCACAATCTCAGAAAATTAGAATATTACATGCAATCAATAAAACAAGGATTGTACATAGAACAATATCGGACCTCTGAAAAGTATAAGCATGCATATGTACTCAGTACTTGGTTTGGGCCCCTTTTGCAGCAATTCTTGCTTCAATGCGGCGTGGCATGGAAGCTATCAGCCTGTGGCACTGCTGAGGTGCCATGGAAGACCAGGATGCTTCAATAGCGGCCTTCAGCTCTTCTGCATTGTTCGGTCTCATATCTCTCATCTTTCTCTTGGCAATGCCCCATAGATTCTCTATGGGGTTCAGGTCAGGCGAGAAAAGCCTCTGGCAATATGAAAACACTGTCATGCACTTTTAATTTTAATTGTTTCTTCAGAGGTAGTTTTCAGTTAAATCTTAAAAACCGGCAACTTGAAAACAGGTGATCTTACAAAAAAAACAAACAAAAAAAAACCCACACAAAAAAAAACAAGAAAGAAGGATTTGTGGCTATTTACTCAAGATTTAGGAGCATAGTTGGGGGATGGGACCTCTGGTATGGTGCTAATATTCTGGAGTGAATAGCAGAATTATCAGCGAGAGACCAGAATCTTGTATGGATAGAGACCTGAGAGGTTAACATGATTCAGATCACCTCCAGAACGCCTCCCATACACCCTGCCTGGCACGTTTACATTACAGAGAAGCCTCTTCAGTTTCGAGGCAATTAAATGGGGCTTTGCAATGAAAGACTTCTTTCTACTTGCTAAGCGGTAAAATGCTGGTTAACGGGAAGGGAACAGGACTTGGGAATCAAACTGTGCTTTGTGAGGACAGCCTGGTAATGAGGGATATGTAAAAATGGCAGAAGAATAAAATATATAGTATGCACATATATGTACACACATTACAAGTTCTTTCTAAATAAATGCATCCTGAGAACTGTGTCCTGACGTCACTGAAAAATACAGACAAGGACTGTCTACTTATTGTACAACATTTGTGCCAATAATAGTCTATAATTCAACACCGCAAACTAGAATACGACAAAAAGGTACAGCACAGAGGCTGGCAAGCAAAAAATAAAAAAAGATAAATTGTACTGAATCATGTGCAACAATATAGAAGCATTCTGCATACACTGCAGACTACATAAGCACTATAGAAGCTTGGAATACTTAAACTACCTGTAAAAGCTATTATTGAAGTTTACCATGAAATCACTCTTTGCTGCAAAATCTCCAAATATAAAATATGAAAAAGGTAGAAAAGGTAAGGTTTTATTATTTTATTAAAATTAAAAAAAATAGGTATGCTGTGTGAATGGGAACCAAAACCTATATAGGGCTTTTCCAAATTTTGACTGCAGAAGTAGAAATTAATTTAGTGTATTTCAATGTTTGCAGTCAAATTTGAGAAATCCCCTATATAGGTATGTTACCTGTCCCTTTTTACACAGTATACCTTTTTTCTTTTTCAAAAATATTTCTTACCATTTAGATGTCTCTATGTAGCAGACCTTTGTAATCTCCTACTTTCCAAGTGACAGGAAACTTTGTTTGTCCCCATATAAAGACTTGGGGCACTCAGAGCTTCCTCTCATTAACAAAATGCTTCTTTAACCTTTTGTTAGGTCAGACATTGCGCAAACCTAGTTTAGAAGGGATGAGATCTGCCAGCACAGTAAAGACAGGGTTAATTAGGTTAACATTAACTTGCGTGCATGTATTGTGCATGCAGTAACAATCTTAAGTTTAATATTATATGAATGGGAAACATGTAACATATATAAAGTAGGTGTTATCCCAAGTTGCTTGCAAAACTGGAAATAGACCAAGTCTACTGAGAGACCGATACTTCCTGGAGTGTTTATTTTCCCACAGTGCTTGGTGGTTCCTTCCATTGACCTCACTACAGGACTCTGTAGTGAGGTGGAGAATGTAGGGAGAACCGCTCTCATCATTGTGGGGGACAAAGCAGATCGACTCTACTGCTCTTTCTACAGACTTAGCATGCCTGTTGAAAGGAGTGGCCTTCAGCAGTGCTGGCATTAAACTTTTTAAAGCAGAGCCGTTTTAAAAAATACCGGGTGATTCTGCCCTGAAGGTTCTTCATACAGGCACTTCCTGTTTGGTGACCACTGTCTCTCAGGTATGCTTTTGCACATTGCGGTACCAATCTGGAGCAACATGCAGCTGACGCTGGAATGAGTGCACATAGACGGGAAGATAAGAGGTTGGAGAAGATCAGCAGCCCTTGGACACACAAAAAAAAAAAGGGGTGAACATGGTATGCCATTATGTGTTGTGATTAAAGTTGGCCAAAATAGCCTTTGCATTTTACCACGCTTTTAGGCATATTCTATTAACGCTGCATGTATTTGCATTTATTACTTTTTAGACATGCACTTAACACATTGATAGAACAACACACCATCAGTAACACATAACTGATACACATGTATTTGTACAATATATCTGCACTTCGCTGGTGCCTTTTATTGTTAATGGGATGTTGCAGTTGCAATGAAATGTCCTTGTACAATCCTATGGTTTAGGTCTTTGAGCAATAAAATGGTTATTTTGTATGAAATGTGACAATGTACATCATTATTATGCGTGGCATTCACTGCTAGTATGCATACTAGCTGCTCTGCAGCGGTTTCGCTTCTGCTGATGCTGTCAGCAGCTTTGAGGGCTTGAATGTTGGACTGGTGACAGATCTATCTGGTGCATGTGCTGATAGCCCTCACCATGGTACTGATGCAGTCCCTTATGCTCCAGCCTTTACCATGGTACTGATGTGGTCCCTTTTGCTCCAGGACAGGCACACTATGCCGACTCCATGCCTCTGTGGGCTTGCGTAGCACAGCCACTTGACAAGAAGTGTGGATCAGCCAGGTGGTGGACATTGCTGCTCTTGCCTCCTATGTAGACCCTTTGACAGAAATTGTCTCCATGGGGGGCGTAGACAATTAGCGTGATTATGGCAATGGGATACAATAACGGCAGTGTAGCATATGAATATGACATGACTACAACAGCCCTTGGGGCAGGTGTACTAATTTTATAACATTACGAAAGTTTATTTGTTATTCATTATGCAAGCATGTAGTATTGATAGTAATGAAGGGAGTAGGACAGTAACATCAGAGGGATTGAACAGGGCATTTTGATTGGGTAATAATTTCTGCACTATTTGTTTGCACATATGTTATCACATTGTTTTGCTTGATGAAGGGACCTTGTAGGGCCTTAAAAACGTCACGGTTATGCGATACTATGATTTTGCATTAAAAAAAAAAAAAAAGATTAAGGAATTTGGAATGCCGTTGACCTATCATTTTTACCCTAGGGATGGTGGGTTCTGAAAGATGGGTGTATTTATCCTTGAAGCTTATCTTTTAATCATGTATTTACAGGCTGTAACCTAACCAGCTTTTCTTCCTTAACCACCGTGGGCTTTTCCCCATGATCAAATTACTAAATCATTGAAAACCATCTGCGACCCTCCCTCGCTGCCGTCGCCCGATGCCACACACATCAACTGAAATGAAATACATTAGGAAGGATGTGACTACTTCTGCAGATTAACGGTTTCAACTTACTCCAATCGGCCATAATATTATGACTACTGTGAGGTGAAGTGAAAAACATTGATCATCTTTTTACAATGGCACCTGGTAGTGGGTGGTATATATTAGGCTGCAAGTGAACATTTTGCCCCTGAAGTTAATGTGTTGAAAGCAGAAAATATGGTCAAGACTTAGGATTTTAGTGACTGACAAGGGCCAGATAAATAAATGCGTTGGAGCAACTTCAAAACTGCAGCTCTTGTGGGATGTTCCTGGTCTGCAATGGTCAGGACCAAACAGAAGTGGTTCAAGGAAGGAAACCCGCTGAAAAGGCGACAGGGTCAAGGACATCCAAGGTTCAGTGATGCACGGGGAAAATGAAGGCTGGCCCATGCAGTCCAATCCAATAGAAGAGATACTGTAACTTCAATTGCTGAAAAAAGTTAATGCTGGTTCCAATAGAAAGGTGTCTGAACACACATTAGACCATAGTTTGTTGCATATCAGGCTGCATAGTTGCAGACCATTCAGGGCGTCCATGCTGACCCCTGTCCACCACCTATAATGGGCACGTGAGCATCAGAAAATATGGCTCAAGGGTGCGCAATTGGAAGACGACAAGCCTGCAAAGGCAGTGTAATTCTTCGGGCAGTGTTCTGTCATTTATGTGGATGTTACTTTGACATGTACCACCTAGTTAAACATTGTTGCTGACCAAGTACACCCCCTCATGGAAATGGTATTCCTTGATAGTAATGGCATCTTTTAGCAGGATAATGCGCCCTGCCACACTGAAAAAATGGACCAAGAATGGTTTGAGGAACACACCGAGTTTGAGGTGTTGACTTGGCCACCAAATTCTCCAGACCTCAATCTTACCGAGCATCTGTGGGATGCGCTGGAAAAACAAGTCCAATCCCTGGAGGCCCCACCTCACAATTTTTAGGATTTAAAGGATCTGCTTCTGCCAGCTTGGTGCCAGATACCACAGCATACCTTCAGAGTGCTAGTGGAGTCCATGTCTCAATGGGTCAGGGCTGTTTTAGGGGCAAAAGGGGGACCTTCTCAATATTAGGCGATAGTCATAATGTTATGGCTGATCAGTGTATATAGAATTAGTCGTTATTCTGATAAGTCATAAGAATTTTTGTGGAATCACAGTATTTTTTTTAAAGGAAGTTGGGCATCAACATATATGAAATAAGTCTTTGTTCTCATATGTCGTAAGAATGTGGGTTTTGTATATATGAAAACAAAACAGAATTTTAAAAAGGGAAGTTGGGCATAAGCCACTTTCTACAAAAAGGTATCACCCTAAAAACGTACCCATCGCTATTAGACAGGGTCTTGACCTAGAAGTTTTTGTCTTGATTGGGCTATTATTCAATGTCTGTGATCCACTAGGCTAAGGCTGGATTTACACTATTCCACTGCAGTGCATGTGGTAACTCTCACACATATAGGTGTGAATGGGACCATATTGTACCCTTTTCACACTAAACTGCAGCACATAGATATGAACCAGTTACATAGGAAAGCATTGAATTTTTGCCAGAAATTGATTTTTGGGAAGTAAAATGCATATTTTTGCTGCATAGAAACAGACAAGTGTCTAGGCTCTAGTAGTCCTCAGGGGCAATAGGGACCAGGCCAGTTCAATAACCCTATCCAATCACTACTGTTTCTCATTAGACAAGTCTGCAGCACACCTAAACTGTTGCAAAAGTTGAACATTAGAGTCTATTTACACCACTGCAGAGTGGTAATGCACGTGCTACTGTATTACGTGTGCTGCGTTGTCAACCCAATGAAGCTTCACAACATAGCTGCTTGAAGTGCGCCGCAATGCACTACTGTATGTAGTGGTATGTTGGGTCAGAAAAATACAGCAGGTATGATTTTTTGTCCACTTGTGGTGTGTGGACAGTCCGGTCAAAATGAATGGGCTGCCTTAACTCAACACAAAAGCAGACCAGTGCGCATGGGCCCTAATGTTTAGAACCTAGCAGCTGGCAACAAACTACTGTTCTCAGCCACTTTAACCCTTTCACTGTCAAAGATGTATAACAGAAGCTATTGCTGGAATATATCCTGGGTGTCCAATGATGTAGGAAATACATCAAGGCAATCAAAGTGTTAAAATACACAGATTTTTCATTTTAATCTGTGGTCTCTCTGCTGCTAATAAATATATATATATATATATATATACATATATATACACACACACACACACACACATACATACATATTAAAAGAACACACACACACAGCTCACCCTCAAGGTTCCCATACACTGCACGATTATCGTACGATAATCGTATGCGTTCGGGTTTTCGTACGATAATCGAGCAGTGTGAACGGAGACGTGCGACCGTTTCTACTGTACGGTCGCACGTCTGTCGAACCAGCATGTTCGAAAACCAGCCGGGAATCGTACGATTCTCGGCTGGTTAGAACGGTGCTCGGAAGACAAATGCTGAACGGGCCGGTGTGCGCACGCGCACACTGCCCGTTCAGCATTGCGGTCATCGGAAGCCCGCCCCTCAGGGGGGCGGGCTTGCGATGATGGAGAGTGCGATCTGCCTGTCCAAGATAGGCAGATCGTACGTTTTTTTAATCCCTTTACAACCATCGCAAGACTAAAGTCTTGCGATGGTTGTAGAGTGTATGGCCAACATCACACAAAACATATTAGATTTCAGCTGAACTACACGTGTTTAGTATTTCTGTATTGGCTATGGGTTTAGAAATCATATAACGACCTAATTTCAGTATAACACTAAACAGATGAAGTAGTAAGTTGCCTTTTAACTATCTCATGCATCTTCATTTTTCACAGAAAGAAGCAGTTTTGAATTTGCTTTTATAATTATTTACTTGATGCAGTTTTATCCTTTATATTTAGCAGCATTGTAGGGATTATGTTGCATGTTTTGTGCCAATAATTACTTTAGATTATTTTTAATAGAAAATTTCGTTTCAATAAAACATTTGCACAGACCTAACAGGACATTCCAAAATAGCAGTACCATCGTTTAACTCTGTGGAGCCTGGGCTATGGCTTAGACAAACTTTCAGTGCTACAATGTGCATGTTGCAAAACTGGCTCAGCCACCAGCAAAATGCAACAAAAGGGTCAGCACAGTGTTTACCATACTTTAGATGTACATGAACAGATTTACTTACCTAAAGCTATAGTCACATGACACTCCAGTCCCAAGTCTCCTCACACTCTATTGCCCCTGCAATGTTTGCTCATATGTTGCTGCAATGTTAAAATGTAAAATGTTTTTATATTTCCTGCTTTTAATTATACAAATTCTGCCAAAAATTCCCAAAAAGAAGCTCATGCACCTTTCCCTGCATTTGGCAATTCCCTGCTGGTGTGTTGCTGCTTGGGTGTGAACAGGGGCCATTGAAAATCATGGGATTTCTTGTGTTGGGCGTTTCAAAGTGCTTATCCTACTGCTCAAAAACAACCAAGTGTGAACCAGGCCTAAGGCAAGAAGTTTTAATGAGTGCTTGTTGTCTCACGTGTTTTACCACATTGCAAGTGCTCATTGATTTTTGTCTTTTTATTTCATATAAAGTGTTTGCCTTACTTTGCTCCTCTTTTCTTGCACTGTGCACATGCTGTAGACTTTTTTTTTTTTTTATGAACTTCAGGAGGACACAAGCACATTCCAGCGGCAACAAAACCAAAGTAATTATGGGCCAGCACAATGTACATTGGCACTGCTGCTTTAAGGCCAACTCATGAGCACCAGGAAACTGTGACAATGACGTAGCTAAATTCTAGTCCTGGGAAAAGTAAATGTTTTTTATATTGCAGGAACATGTGAGCAAAGACCAATTTGGTGCAGCTTTAGATGTACTTTAAAGCTCATCACCCTCCAATTTTGTGCTCGTTATCTGATCAGATTTGCACCAGTCACACTGAATGTGGTCCTATACATAGCATTTTGTATCAATGTAGTATGTGAGCAAGCACACCTGTGTAAAAACTACAATGCATATTTTTGAGACAAGCTCCAGGTATCAGATTTCTCTTCACCAAGGAATGTTATTATTGCCCAGCCTTTATTCATCAGTTGCAACAGCTCATTTTCTATATTAACATGATTACTTTGTGTTTCTTTTTTTTCCAGCAGATCACACGCAAACATGAATAAGCAAAATACACTAGAACTCATTGTTAAGGTGCAGCACAGTGAATAAAGTGTAGTTTACTAATTAGAAAGTGATGATCAAGACTGGCACAGAAACATCTTCCAAAAAAGTGCTCTGTAGCCATGAACTTACCCTGAAAGCATCTAAACTAGATTTCTAGATTTAGAGTATTAAACGCTCAAACTTTTTTCAATAATGACTCTACAAGTGACATTTCATTAAGTTCTATAGGCATAGTGCGGTGCGGTTGTACCACATTGTGGCTGGCTTCACTGAAAAAAAGTACAGCATCCATCAGCGTGCCCCCTTACATTAGGTGTCCCCATCAGTGTGCCCCCTTACACCGTGACACAGCATGCTTTCTATTAGATTTTGCACTTGGGGTTAGGGTATTTAAGTTGAAGGTTATATGGATGCTGTTGTCATACTAAAACCTGAAGTGGACCCTGCGTGGCCCCGATATGTTGTTTTGTGACAGTCTGCATCAATAAAGAAGATGGATTATTGACACAAGGCATAGGTGTGCAGGGGACATCTATCATATATTTGAAGATGAACAGCGCCATCTGTGGTTACTACAGCACCCTCCTTTATATATAGTGGTTCCGGTAAGGAGTGCAACAGTTCCTCTGCAAGATGGCCCTTACATTAGGTGTCCACATCAGAGTGCCCCCCTTATTTTTGTATTTAATGTAAGGGGACACTTTGATGGCAGCAACTAATGTAAGAGGGCACTCTGATGAGGACAACTAATAATTATCTCCATCAGAGTGCCCCCTTACACTGGTTGTCCCTATAGTGCCCCTTTAAAATGCGGCCGTTACAATAAATTTGCTATGGAGGACCTGGTGTAGAGATGGACAGGAGAAGGGAGGACACAGGGAGAACCTGCTGGAGGTGTTCATGGAGCTCAGCCAGGACATGCCATTTCCTGCATTAATTGTAAGTCCCCAGAAATGAGAATCAAATTTTAAATGTCCTGATGATCTTACCTGTCCGGTAACAATAGTTTCCAGCTGAACTCTGGAGGGGATGGGAGGCGGGGTGGGAGGAGCCAAGAGGCAGAGATGGGAGGAGCAAACTTTAGGGGAGGGCAGACTTCGGGCTGCAGGGGAAGACTGAAAACGATACTCTTCCATCCTCCCTTAATGCTGGGCGGAAAACAAAGCAGACATCATTGGTTACTAGGAACACTGTGGTCCTAGCAGCCAATGACTGAGGAGGGATGGGGACCTGCAGTGGGTTATGGCTGGCTGTGGCGTGATCTATGCCAGACAGGAGAACTAAAGTCCCAGTCCAAGCAGTGTAGAACTTTGTGATCTGGTAAGTAAATTCTGAGTGGAGTTAAATAACCCTGACACCAACTACTAACGTGAATTGGGGACTAACAACACTGCCACTGACCACCAATGCCGGGGGAGGGGGTTGACAGGGCTGCCACTAAGCAAGCATATTCCAAGCATCTAGGAGGTGCTGCTCTATAGACTTTGGGCCACGGCAATGCCACTGACCACCAAAGAAAGGAGCGGGGGTTAACAGCACTGCTACTGATCATCAATGCAAAGAGAGGGTTAAGGGGGGGGTACAGCATTGCCACTGACCACCATTGAAAGGGGTCTAAAGTAGCCACTGCAACTGTGGAGGTTATTATTCCAGCGACTGACACCAGCGCTGAAGTTTATTGTTATGGTCACCGACGCCAATGCTTCAGAGGTAGGTAAGCAGGTGGGTGTGTGTTAATAGGCAGGGGGGAAATAAAAATTAGCCCTAAAATGTTAGGTGGGCGAGTTAGTGGCAGTTTAGCTAAAGGTAAACCAATACTTAAAGTACTGGTTCCACAGGTACTGCTCACTGGGATTCTCTTAAGTACAGGTGAAACTCGAATAATTAGAATATTGTGCAAAGTTCATTTATTTCACTAATGCAACTTAAAAGGTGAAACTAATATGAGATAGACTCATTACATGCAAAGCAAGATAATTCAAGCCGTGATTTGTCATAATTGTGATGATTATGGCTTACAGCTCATGAAAACCCCAAGAACCCCAAATCCACAACCTCAAAAAAGTAGATTATTACATGCAATCAATAAAACAAGGATTGTACATAGAACAATATCGGACCTCTGAAAAGTACAAGCATGCATATGTACTCAGTACTTGGTTTGAGCCCCTTTTGCAGCACTTACTGCAATTACTTTCACACAATATTCTAATTATTCCAGTTTCACCTGTATATAAACCAAGAAATACAGAGACTAGTTTAACTAGCTGAACCAGTGCAAAGGCTGCCCGGCTCATTAGGATGCACCATGTTTAGCTTTCCCTTCTAGCTTCTATAAACACTACTTTTTGCTCACAAAAGGAAGTATGAAAGAAAAAAAGGCAGTGGTTGTTGGAAGCAAGGCATATATGCTGGGATGGGGGCAGGGGCATATGATGGAACCTTCTTCCTGTGTGACACTAACCTAGCTGACAAGCAAGACCTTTGGACAAGACAAGTCTTTCTGAGCTCTGCAATCAAGAATGTGATTCGCTGAGACCTGCTGGAGAGGCGTGTCCGAAGAACAGAGAAAAACCCATGGCTTGTGTGAATGAGAGAGAGAGAATGGTGTAGCTAGCTGTAGGATCCTTAACCTCAATTCCTATCCCCAATTCCCCTTTCAATCCCCTTAATTGTAATATGTATGTATATCCCTATTTGTAAATAAACCCAACACTTATTTAAGATTCAGTTGTTCATCAGTAATTTAAGGGCACCCCCAAATCAGAGCACATTCTACAGTGGTAATGACTCATTCATTTTTTTTTAGTGGCATTTTATGGTACTTTTTACTGGTAGATTATAAAATGTACAATATGGAACAAAAAAAAAGTCATGTAAAATATATACTATGCTTGTAAAGAAAAATATACCGTACTTTTCTCCTGCTCACTTGTTACCCGACATGGTTTCCGTTTACAAAGATTTGGGGAATTACTACATGACAACAGCGGGATGGTCTTGTGCATTGTTTCTGTGGTGCCAGTCTAGTTCCTTTTATTGCAGTAAAAAATCACTTGCATTGGTGGCATTTTAAGTGCCAATCTATACTTGAGAAACTTTTTAAGTGCCGTTCCAATTTATCCAATATTATGTGCATAAATCATCAGATAAAGAAGACATACTCACCCCATCCTCAGTCCTGCTGTGAGCGTTCACCTCTCTCCCCCTCCACTTCGGCTGTGGTACAAGGGAATTGACTATTTAAGATGTGATTATGTCATAGGTCCTTAGATTGCTGGAGCCCAGAGACTGCAGGCACCATGTCTAGCAGCCAGGCAGGACCGAGGATCAGGTGAGCATTACGTCTTTGCTTGGACCCCTAGAGAGAAACAAGCAGCTAACCCCTGCAGTGGAGTGGTGGCCCCACTGCAAGGGTTAATTGTTACTAAAGCCGATCGTCTTTAAACAGTTTATAAGGTTCTACCAGTTTTACCAGATAAAATGCTGTTAAAAATTTAAGTCTATAAAATGAAAATGTATGAGCAATCAAATACCATAACGCCTTCTGATTGAAATGAATGGCACCACCATGCCCCCCTCCTGCCCCATAACGCAAGGAACCTTTGTTTATGCAATCCAGTGCGTTCATCCCATGGGACTGTGCGATGAACGCACTGGATGGTGTGAATGGGCCCTAATACTCAGAGCATGCAACAAGCTGAATGCATGTTAAAGGTTTAAACACACACAATACAGACCTTGCAGAACTAAGTGTTCCAGACGTGTGTATATATATATATATATATATGCAGCTTACTAGTCCTTAGATTAGTAGCCACATTAGCTTCCTTATTTTCATATGGTGCTCCTGTCTAACATACTTCCAGTCCTAGGCTGCCAATACTTATTCGCCATATCATATCTATAGACTAGCAGTGTTGTAACCTTGGGACAGAAAAGGGTCAATTCACAAAGCTTAAATAAAAAAGGATGAGAATTTTTACTTCAATCAGATTTGAAAATTACAGCCACATGGCTGGACTGTCATTGGACTAACTAATTGTTTTGTTAATTGGACCACAGAACAGCTCCCCCTCTCCTTAGCTGAACAAATGGGGATGTGTTCTGCAGAAAACAGAGATGAACTTCAAGTCTGTGCACTTTCACATGCTGCTTTCTGCAGCTCCAAGTTTTGAAAGATGTGTGGCGTCAGACGCAGACATGATGGATCCATGTCCATATACCGTCTGTCAAAACTAGGAGTTGTGGAAACCAGCGTGTGAGGGCGCACAGCTCCTGCATCTCCTCAGTATATAATACTTATCAGTAATTAGCCTCTACAAGTATCAGTAAAATGACAGAACATAGTATGTCTGTGTCACTGCTACCCAATTACAGTAACACGTCTCTTTTGCCTGGAGAGCATTACATTTTATGAATAGGTAGATATCAGTCCGGTTTGCAAGACATTTTTGTGTATTCAACATTTTCAGATGGGTCAATACCTTCTTCACCCGCCGCCCGCTGTATTACAGCGGGTGATTATTATGACTGGCACATATGTCACAAAAGGATAATGAGCCAACGGGACAACACTCAGTGTGCGGCGGGAAAATGCAGGAATTTGACACATCTGGAAGTGTCGTATACCTGCAGCATTTGGGAAGGGTAAAGAGCCAGAGTTGAAGACAAGGGCCAAAGGAAAGGTAAGTATAATAGATTCTCTAGCTTTACAGGCTGTTCTTAATTTATAAATGACAGGGTCACTTATAAATTCCATCAAGTGTCTGGGTCACAACAGTTACCAGTTTTCAACAACACAGTGCATGTGTGCTGTAGTGCAGGTCGATTGTTATCTACTGTATGTGTGCATTAGGGTGCCATTCTAAACCCAGTACCATGCATTAATGGTAATTAATGGGCAGTAAGATCTTGTTTATGCCATGTCTGCATTTTCCTGAGCACCACCACACAGGGCCTAATTAGATCTATGTGCGTGCGTAGAAGTATAATATTTAATTATGTTAGGCAGCTGCATAGTCATGTGTTGACATGCGTTTCCTTTGCACACTAACTTCGCTAACCCGATGCATTTTTTTTTTTTAATGTAGGATTCAGAGTGGATAGAGTTAACAGCCAAGACTTGCTAATACATCAAAACGCATGTTATATGCATTTTTATATACTTCCATTGGCTTCTATGAGTCTCCAAAAGCACTAAAACACAAAAAAAAACCCAAGGCACAGATGGATTTATCAAAATGCCCTGCTTTGCAGCACAGAGATGGAAACAGGCACTATTGTGATAATGTGGACATATGCATTGTAGTGCGTTGTAACTGGTGTGCATTAAACCGCAAGTATAAATGGGCCCTTATACTTTCTCAGTCATTGCCCTGAAACAAACTTGAAGAAACTTTAATGATGTTTGTGAAGTCCGAACTCCATATCTGTTTATAGTAGCATTCCCGAAAGCAGAGGTCAACAGTGGCAGCCTCCATTTCCTCCCAGTATATGTTGTCTTAAAGTGTATTTCCACTTTTGCAGCCAAATAGGATAACACCTATTTTATATTTGTTACATATTCCTATTCACATAGCATAACTTAAAATATAAACATTGCTGTTTACCTTTTTACTTTCTCAAAAAGCCTACCTAGCTTTCACTTCTATGTAATGTTAATGAGTGGACTGTCCTAACAAATGGTTAAAGTGTATGTTCACCACCCAAAATGTATAATTTCATATATGTGTCTTTGTGTCCATGTAGATGTTTGTATTGCTAGCCTGCTATCTTTATTTCTTAGTTTGCTTTGAAATACTTGGTGATCCTGCCAGCCCCCCTTCCGTCCTTTTGCAAACTGACCAAGCATGGAAGCCAATCTGTACTGGGGTGGTCAATTTGCATAATGGTGCTTCCTATTAGAAGGCATACGCCGAAAACACAGTGCCTGTATGTACGGTTGGCTGGTTAGGCGCCAAGCCCCCACCCCATGACTGACAATGGCTATCTCCTGTTGGCTGGTTAGGCGCCATGCCCCACCCCCACCCCATGACTGACAATGGCTCTAAGCAAGGCTGCTGGAATTCAGCACACATAGATTGGGAATTTCCGCACTGTGTGTGACGTAGTCCACTGCCCACCTGCCTCCTATACAGACCCACCCCCTGCCTCGAGGAAAAGGAACTAAAAGAGGTTGCACAGTGACTTGACCACAAAAAATAAGCTACATTTTTTTTTTTTTAAAGGTAAATGTTATAAAAAAAAAACTTTAAAAAAAAGAAGAAACCGCATTCAAATATTACTATTTGCAGTATTGCAATGGAATGGTCTTTTTATTCGTGTGTTCGCAATTAAAATGTTGGTCCATTTTTTCAGTCACATAAGATAAAATACTGCCGTTTATGTGTTCTCATTTACAAAAATACCCCAAAAGATTTAAATATTTTCTTACTTTTTAGATGTCTCTATGGTGAAGGCCTTTGTGCAAATTCCAGGCTACCCTGAGCAGTTTAATGAGTTTAATGGGAAAAAGCTTAGTTTACCCCTCTACTTTGACTTTCAAACACACAATGCTTCTAAAAGGTAGCCATACATTATGCAAATTTCGGCCTTGATTAGCTGATCAAAGAAGCCGATCAGAAAATCTTTGAACGAACTGATCAGGCAGGCAATGAGCTGCTCAAGTCTTTAACCCTTTGTTAGAGAGTGTTCAAATCTAGTTTACAACTGATGAGTTCTGCCAGCACTGTACAGAGAGGGTGAGAGAGAGAGAGAGAGAGAGAGAGGGGGTGAGAGAGAGAGCGAGAGAGAGCGAGAGAGAGCGATTTGTTTAAAGTATTATGTGTGAATAGGAAGACATAACATATCATGGGGGTTTCCCAAAGTGGAAATACACTTAAAAACAGCGTTAGCCAAACTTCAGGCCTCCAGCTGTGGTGAAACTACATATCCCATCATCTATCTGCCTCTGCAAGGCCTTATGGGACTTGTAGTTCCACAACAGCTGGAGGGCTGAAGTTTGGTTGGCCCTGCTTAAAATGGTAGTACTACATGGAAAGTTTCTGTCTAAAATCAGGGTCAGGACCCGAATTATGCACATTCTCATTTATTGAACAAAAAGGTCAAATTCAGTTCTCTGTCACTGTGAAATGTGGGAGCATTCTCCATATTTGAAGGTGAAAAGAGTATCAGTAGTCAGGGCCGGCCTTTAGGGGTGTGCGAGCCGTGCGGCCGCACAGGGCGCCATGGCAACAAGGGCGCCGTGCGGCCATCACAGCTCGTCCTGTGGGCGGCTTCTCTCCCCCTCACCGCTGGCCATCCGATATGACAGCGCTCCCTCGTCCGCCCCCCCACTTCGGGAGGCCATACACTGTACAACCATCGCAAGACCTTAGTCTTGCGATGGTTGTAAAGTGATTTAAAAAACGTACGATCTGCCCATCTTGGACAGGCAGATCGTACTCTCGATCATCGCAAGCCTGCCCCCCTGAGGGGCGGGCTTCCGATGACCGCAATGCTGAACGGGCAGTGTGCGCGTGCGCACACCGGCCCGTTCGGCATTTGTCTCCCGAGCGCCGTTCAAACCAGCCGAAAATCGTACGATTTTCGGCTGGTTTTCTAGCGTGCTCCTTAGACAAAAGATGTGCGACCGTACAGTAGAAACGGTCGCATGTCTCCGTTCACACTGCTCGATTCTCGTACCATCGCGGGATTTCCTGCAATTCTCGTACGAGAATCGAGCAGTGTATGGGCACCTTAAAGCTTTCTCGCACAGGGCGCCTAAAGGCCGGCCCTGTCAGTAGTGTGACTCAGGGGTGCAAACATTGCACAAACACAAATGTATCATGGTTACAAGATTTACACAAAGATTACCAGGCCTGGAAACCTGACCAGTGACTAAAGAGGAGCTCAGGTCACCAGAGTACACTGACCCTAAGTTCCACAATACTGACATGTACCACACACTCATAGGAAACCATTACATAAAACGATGTAACAGTCTACGGAAATTGCTTTATCCTACAACATTGTTTTATGTTGACCATTGCATAAAAAGTAAACAATAACGACATAACTGTACAAACAACAGAATACAGTCACTCGCTCACTTAATCCTTTGATAGGATTATCACCTGTGTGTCCTGTAAATACCTCTTAAAAAAAGCCAATCCTGTATTTCATAATATTTTAGGGTAAGTTTTCAGCTTCTAAAAAGTGGCATGATAGTGGTAGTCACATTCAACCTGAAGCTGAACGTAATGTTGAAGGTGTTTCATAGCTTATCTAAGCCACTAAAAGCTGCAGATTACTGCGTCAAGAACCTGCAAACTGTTGCAGCAGAAATGGGTCTGTCCCAGAGCAGCTGCATCTGTCCATATGTAATTGTACATGGAACATTACCTGCGCTTCAAGAGATGATTGCCCCTGGACGCAGACAGATTGTGTCCAGGGTTAATAATTTATTCCGAGCTGCAGGTAATCGTCCCATCTACTATTACATGCGGACAGATGCGGCCGCCATCAGACAGTCTTTCTCTTCAATGGGCTGATTGGCCGCATGTATAGGGACCCACTTGGGGTTCCTGCTGCAAGAATTGGCAAGAATCATCAGCCACTAGCCCATGTACATGAGGCGTAATGAGCATCAAAAAGATACCCCAGCATTTATATCTGCACTGGTAACACTGATGTCTGTTCTTGGACAATCAACATCTGCCTCGATGCACACCATGGTGACTGGAATACAGTGCCTCTGTTACCTGCATATCTTCTGACACTCATTAGAAGGGAAAACGTCCTCAAGATTTCCCCTCAAGTGACAACTGTGCAATTTGAAAAATGTTGTATTATCCATCACTTTGGTGCATGTGGTTACCATGGCAAATAGATTACAGCTCCCCAGCGGGGACAACAACATAGACCTATGTTGGTTTTCAACACCTATGTACCATATCCAGAACTAAAGAAAACAAAAAAATGTTTGCTTTAAATACAATTTAGCACTTCAATGAAAATGGAAGGTCAACTTAAGGCCGCTTTCAGACGGCATTCCAATCAGGTCCACCTGTCAGTTTTTCAATGCTCAATGTTAGCTCAATAGGAGCTCAATGTAAGGCCTTAAGGTGCCCATACACCTGATGATTATTGTACGATAATCGCAGGTGATCCCGCGATCGTACGATAATCGGCAGGTGTATGGGCAGCGTGCGACCGCATATACTGTACGGTTGCACAACTTTTCTCTTATGAGCATTCTAGAAAAGCAGTACGATTTTCGGCAGGTTGGTAGCTCGATCGCGACGAAAGCCTCACGGGACGGTGTGCATAAGCACACACTGCCCGCTCAGCATTGCAATCATCGGCAAGCACTCCCCTCAGTGGGGAGGTCTTGTCATGATCGCAAGTATGATCTGCCTGTCCAAGATGGGTAGGTCGTACAAAATTTTAATGACCTTACAACCATCGCACAACGAAAGTCGTGCGATGGTTGTAAGGTGTATGGGCAGTTTGAGTCTATGGGGAAGCAGGTCCAAAAAAATCCATCTAGGTCCAAAAAAAAAGGTAACAGATTTGGTGACCTGAACAGGATGGTAGGTAGATGTAATCAGCTGTAAATGGACACATGTCTGCTTACATCCGACTACCCATAGACCTAACATGGGTACAGTTGGTTAGTCCAGTTCAAAAACCGAACGGACACGGATGGCACAACACTGACAAGTTCTGTAGTGCCCGGGTCCCCTGCCGTTTAGAATGGACACCGTCTGTTTGAACGGACTCTTAGGCCACGTTCACACTTAGCGATTTATCGCGCGGTAATTCCCGCAATATCGCGGCAATTTACCACGCGATATCGCTCTCCAATGCTTCTCAATGGGGCAAAGGGTCCTGCTGTCGCAGGTCGTGCGTCGCTACAGCGGGACCCTTTTTGGAGCGGATTTAGCCGCCATTCAAGCTTGCTCAATGCGAATTTGCGAATCGCGCAGTGTGAATGGGGCCTTACTCGGCGGCCCTCTAACCTCAAAAAAGAATGGTAAAAAGACAATAAAATTAAAGTTTGTAGAAAAAAAAAATCCATCTAACTACGCCTTCCAAAAGCTGGGCGAAGTCCCCATGTTTCCCGGAAGAAGTGATGCCCGAAATTCCATGTGAATGTGCTCCTCCAATGCACTAGAGTTAAGTGGTAGGGGAATTTGAGCACCCAGTTCTCCCATAAGGCATAGGAAGCTGGGGCAATTTTTTTTTAACTTAACATGTTCCATGTACTTTATTTTAGCAATTTGTATTTGGCGGGTGTTGGGCTGTGAGTAAAGCGAGATTTCCCCTGTTCATGGAAGGTTCTCTTTAACCTGAACCTAACCTTAAACTTGACATGAGCTGTATAGCATCATGGCAATAAATCCAATATTTTCAGTGATCTCTGTGGTAAAGAGACCAACGCAACAAAGATGCTAAGAAAACAAACCCAAAAAACAAATGGAGTCTCTTTATAATCTGCTTAATTATTGCACTGAAGAACCTATATCTAATTGCAAGCAATGCTATTTGACAAAACTGTAAACGTCACTCTATATAACAAAACTCAGACTAAACTAACTACGCCATCTGTGTAAAGGACATCTGTGTGTGGACATATTCTTGCAGTGGGGCTACCCCTGCTCTGCAAGGGTTAATTGCTAATTTAGGTGACTAGGAGACTTGAGTCAGCACTCACCTCTCTCTCAGTGTCCCTCAGTGTCCTTATGTCTAGTACAGGTCTATGGAGCCTGCATTAGATGTTATGACGTCAGCAGGCCTCCGACTGCCAGATCGTGCCCGGGTGGGGGGGGGGGGGG